>NW_015629307.1:337105-354687 GCF_001515625.1 Sinocyclocheilus rhinocerous
TATATATTATGCCATTCAAATGTTTAGGTAATGTTTATGCTCACCAAGGTTGCATATATTTGATAAAAATTACTGTCAATTTATTGTATCCTTGCTGAATAAAAGCATTAATTTATTTAAGATAGATAGATAGATAGATAGATGGATGGATGGATGGATGGATGGATTATCAATCAGTTTGATGAATTCGTTTTGTGGCATTAGTTGGTTTGTCTTACTTCACATTAGATTTACAAATTAGTGATGTGGATCACATTGTTTTTATTAAACCTTATTGTGTAATTTTTGTGACGGCCCTGGTTTATTTAAACTACATTACAACACTTCCACTGCATCACATTAAAATCTCATATGGGTTGAAACTCAGGTTTATCATGCCCACTTTCATTAAGAGAAGAGGGAAACTATTCCGTGTGCCGTATTTATCTTCACCTTAATCAGATGTGGCTCTGTGCACCTCTGAGTAGAATGAGATTAAAGCCTCACACGCTCTGTGACTCTCTAGGGTTTCTCTATGGCTCTGTTCAGGGACGGCAGGTGATGTAAGATGCAAGACTGGTAGAATGAGAAACGGGTCGACGAATCTTTGATGGAGTCTGCTGGAGACCCAAATCACTTCCAGCTGCAGTGTGCTTTGAAGCTTTATGATCCAGCCATTCGTTCTCTTTCTTCCTCTTTCTCTTGCAACACACATTTTTCTGTATCATACTGTGTCCATCTTACAGCTCTAAGTATGTTTCACTCTCTTTACAGATTTGCTGGTCGGTGCATTTGGAGTGAGTAAAGTTGTGGCCTACAGGTGAGAAATTGTAGCCTATACTTTACATATACCATATTAATACAACATTGTCAAAATGTTGAAAAATTTATATTTTAACATTTTATACGAGTACTCATAAAAAGTTGTAACTCGATAGGAGTCATTTTTGATCAACTGATGCCAGTGTTATCTTGAATAGCATATATATATATATATGTATGTTTAGATTTAAAGCTGAGAAACAAAAATAAAAATATATTAGAATTTTTATGTATTCTTATATACAATTTTATATTTATATATGTATGTAGCAGGTGCATAAATATATATAATAGTGTGTTTGTGTGTAGCATCACATATTTTTTCTGGCCTAAACTCACAGTTTTCTACACACATGCTTTCCCCATTAGAGTGAACACACAGAAAACACCTGTGTTTGAGGTTTAGCTGAAAGGAAATCTGATACATATGAAGTTGTTTTTCTCTGTTCTATGATACGATTGTAACACATTTTCAAATTGCATAACAGAAAATATTGAAACGCCTGGCTTCATAATGCATTCATGAAGAATTCCTTCGCTGTAGTTGACAGGAGTAGTCCGCAAACATTATCTACAGACTTGTGGCATGTCTAGTTTGAGTAGCCAAGACTTCAATTGGGTGTTTCAGATCAGGTTTCCCTCAGAAATTTTTCAAAATAGTCCCTTTTTCCTGCCTCAAAGCCACCAAAAACACACGGACACATTAACATGTTCCAGCACGCACTCTCACGCACTAGCAGTGTCTTGGTGTCAGTGTTAAAGAGATTAGCTGTAGTGGGCTCTGGTGTATTTGTGTAAGCTAACATTTCCACTGTTAATCCAGTTTGAGTGCTAGTCTCAACAGGCTGAAAGTGAGACCGGAGCAGAACAGAGACTGACCTCATGTTAAGTTCTCATTTACTCAGCCTGTCTGATGTTCTATTAAAATAGGACTCTGAATGTTTAGTTTCTGTTAGTTAAATATTCTGTAAGTGATTCTTTATGTAATACAGTGCATTGAATGTTCATTATGTATGACTGATATCACTGAAATAGGCGTCCTGAGAAATGGCTTCAATTAGCTTTTTTATCTAATTGGAAATTCTTCTTGTCAGTCATTTTGATGTTCAGGTTTGAAAACAATATTTATATTTACTTTATAAATGTGTGTTCCTGGTCTTATTGTGAACAATTCATTGGTACTAGTTATTTTAAGTTTTTTTTTTATTATTATCTTCCTTTGAAACAACTTTGAGCTATTGCATATTGTTAACCAACAACCAAAAATCTATACATTTCATTTTAGTGAACTAATATTCACGTTTAAAATGCCTATATTTCACAAACAAATAATTTAGAGATTAATGAAAATGGCATAAAAGTCTCATCCCACAGTGTTTACATTGAATATCCCGTTTCACATCTTACACATGTAAAATTTGTTATGAACTGAAACTTACATTGACATTAGGTCTTGTCATTTCTTTTGATGTTAAACAGTCTAATTAAGTGGGTTTCTAATGTTTATGTGCAGCTCTGAATTCAGCTTCCCATTCAAACTCATTACTGCAAAAAAATCATTTCAATTATATCAGTAATTTATTATTCATTTTTGTAATATTATCCCCGTTATATTGTCTCTCAACAATACTAGGGCAAGACCAGTGGTCACGGTGGACGCTCAGCTGATTTTGACACCCAGAATTCTCAACCCTGAGGACAAGTCCTGCCGCATGCCCAATTCTGATGATATGGTAACCTGGTAAGTGTCAGCTATATTTATCCAGTGCTAGTTACTGAAGTATACTCTTAGCTTCTGATGCAAAGAGTGACTCTTATGTACTACAAAAAAAACATTTGAAAGTTCATGTTTTGATTTATCTCTTCTAGATGAAGTGTTCAGCTGATGGGACAGATATGTTGATCTTTAGTTCTGGTTAAGGGTAAACCAAAGCAGTCTGGGCCAAAGAGCTATGGCTGACTGGGAGGTTTTAAAACCATGTGGTCAATAGTACCACATTACAGCAGTTTTTTTCCTTCTCTGTGGTAAAACTAAGTGTTTCTGGAAGTCTCAGTGCATTCTTCCAAACCACACAAACATACACACAACCCTGCATTCTTACCCCTTATGTGGATGGACATTGTGTCCCACAAGCAGTTTTTGGGCCTCGTGACTGTAAACATACCAGATCTGTTTGGCTGCTTGGGGTGCATGTGCCTGTGTGTTAGGGTTGGCGTGGGGAAGAAAGAACTGGAGGTTTTGGAGAGACAAACGAAAGAACTAAAGTGTGGAGTTCTGCAATAACAAAAGAGTAGCTTAGTAAATTAATGTACAAACTGTGGTTGGATACAGAGAGAAACTTTGAATCACACAGATGAGCACAAAGAAACAAAACAAGACAGAGAAGACCGCGTAAAGAGATCCAGAGGATGAAAAAAAATCATCACCAAAGTTAAAAGATTAGTTCACTTCCAGAATAGAAATTTACTCACCCCCATGTCATCCAAGATGTTCATGTCTGTCTTTCTTCAGACTAAAAGAAATTCAGGGTTTTGAGGAAAACTTTTCAGGATTTTTCTCCATGTATTGGACTTCAACAAGGACCGACGGGTTTGAAGGTCCAAATTGCAGTTTCAGTGCAGCTTCAAAGGACTCTACACAATCCCAGCCAAGGAATAAGGATCTTATCTAGCAAAACGATCGGCCATTTTCTAAAAAAATTATAATACTTTTTAACCACAAAAGCTTGTCTTGCATTAGCTCTGCACGCATTACAAAGTCACGTTGGAAAGGTCAAGTGTGACGTACGGGGAAGTACTGACCCAGTGTTTACAAAGCGAACGTGCAAAGACTAAATCAAACAACCTTTACAAAAAAAGATAAAACAACGATGTTGGAGAAAAAAATTAGATGGAGTTCGGTACTACTTCTGCCTACGTCGTGCACGACCTTTCCAACGTAATTACGTAATGCGTGAAGTTGCGTCAAATCCTCAATTATGTAGACAAATTATTATTATTATTATCGTGCATTGCAGAGCTAGTGCAAGACGAGCATTTGTGCTTAAAAAGTATATACATTTTTTTTTTTTTTTTTTTAGAAAATTACGATTGTTTCGGTAGATAAGACCCCTATTCCTCTGCTGGGATCGTGTAGAGCTCTTTGAAACTGCAATTTGGACCTTTAACCCGTCGGTCCTTGTTGAAGTCCACTATGGAGTAAAATCCTGGACTGTTTTCCTCAAAAACCTTAATTTCTTTTCGACTGAAGAAAGACAGACATACACATCTTGGATGACATGGGGGTGAGTACATTATCAGGAATTTTTTATTCTGGAAGTGAAATAATCGACTGTTAACTGTGTCTCTCTAGAGTTTAATTTGTTTCATTTTTATATTCTTCTGTATCCTTTCAACCACATTGAAGCAAATTGTTTTAAATGAGAAAAATGCAAAACAGACGTATATTAAATGTTTAAACGCTCCATTTTAAACAGCCTACATATATGCAGAGTGTAAAAGTGTGTTAAATTACTCATGTCAAACCACACACACACAAGGGTGCCATTACTACTCTGAGGAATGGGCAGTAATTACAAATGGCAGATGGGTGGCCGAGTCAGAAAAGTTGCAGTGGGGTCAGAGCAGGGGTCAGAGGGGTCAACCACCGGGCACTGGAGTGTTTGTATGTGCGTGATTATGCGTCTACCCTTGCCACGGGGGAGGAGAACTAACAAGGCATCATTCAATTATGTATAGCGGGGCCACTTCCTCCCTCAAATATGCATACTCTCTCTACTTTCTCTCTCACTGTACAGCGCACACATGACTTCAGCTGTGCATTTTAAAATGCACCACTACCTGCAGGGGTCATGGCAGGGTTTGCGTGGTTAGAGCACAATGCACAATGCTGGATTCCATCAGGCACGGCCTCATGGGTATTTCGTGTTGTTCATGAGGCACAGCATCCAGCTGTTTATCGCTAATTTAAACTCAGACACGCTCAATGCTGTGTAAGTGTGTGTAGGGGGGCTAATGGGGTGTTTCTGATTAGACATATTTGGGTTGTATGGAATGCTATGCATCGGATTGGCCCTTTGGGCCATTAAGACTGCAGTTGTGAGTCCCTGAGCACAGATATCATTACAAGTTCAGCATAACGGAAATACAGTTATTGAGCACCAACTGGAGAGGTGTAAGCGTGTTTTTATGCGCTCTCACCTTACAGCATGTTTGTGATGGAGTAGCATGTTTTAAATCCTCCGTCCTGGTTCTATTTGTGTTTCTTTGCAAATGAAGGGTTAGTTTTACATAATAACCCTGCGGCAAATGAACTGCCATCTTTAGATTCCAGTAAATTAATTGTGCGGCCCATAGCTGGAACATCCTGTGCTGTGTCGGTACTGTGTTTGTGTGGGTGTTTGCATATTAGACTTCATATAAATGGGCTTTTTATATGTTATTAGAATATTTAATGACAATAAAGTATTTGTATGAGATCTTTGAGAAAGTGAGAGAATGGTTTTGAGAAAATGGTTTTGTCCCTTTTTCCCTGGCATCAACAGGAAGTCACTCTTGGGCCGATCTAATTGCTGGCTTCTATTACTAGACTATTAAAGAGAGGGAGGGATAGAGAGATGAAGCAAGGAAAGGACAGATGGAAGAGAAAAAAGAGGCAAATTCGATTAAGTAATTAAATATTGAGGAGCACAGGATCCCTCAGCATCCCACGTCTCCATTCAGCTCCATCTATAAACACTCCACCCATATTAACAATCCCCTTCCACTGTGTTTTTAACCTCACTTAAATGTTGTCATTGCTTTTTGGCTAAGTTATGCTGTACTAAATGACTCTTTCTCTCTTTTTATTTATTTTTTCTCTCAGTCTGTCAGTAAATGTGTGCGCAAAGATCTCTGGGATTGGTATTCCTGATTATGTAGGTAAGTGCATTAATTTTTCTGTTAATTAAATGCATTTCGTTTCAATCTCCGTGTTTAACCTGGTTCTGGAAGGAATATTCCCATTTATTTTAAGCTTTTCAAAAAGTGTTCAAAGCCTTAAACCAAACCAAACAACTCCAAATATTTGATTCAAAGCAAAGAAATATTTCAAAATAACTGTTAAAAGGTACTTGTACCTAAATGAACTACACATCCCATAAAGCATTGCAAATGACATACACACAAATCAGCCTTGACCATAAAATATAAAACTATTAACTGAATTTTTTAAAGAAATTACTTTTATTAAATACTTTTATTAAAATTAAATTGATTCATTAAATTGTTTAAAAGTGACAAAGATGTTTATGATGCTACAAAATTTTTTATATTTCAAATAAAAACTTCTGAAATTCCCATTCATCAAAAAGATTTGAAAAAAATGTATAATTTCCACAAAAATATAAAGCAGCACAACTGTTCGATAATAAATGTTAATGAGCAGCAAATCAGCATATTAGAATGTTTTTTGAAGGATGTCAACATTGAAGAAAGACTGGAGTAATGGTTGTTGAAAATTTAGCTTTGCTATCACTAGAATAAATTACATTTTAAAACATTAAAATAGAAAACAGTTATGTAAAATTGTAATATTCTTTCACAAAGAATTCACAAAAGCTGTTTGAGGCCCCGTTTACACTAGTGCGTTTTTTTTTTTTTTAAACAGTGTTTTAGAATGAAAACGATCCTTCGTCTACACTGGCGTTTCCGCTGCATTTCAGAAACAATCTCGAAAATGCATGTCACATGACCATTCATGCAGGTACAACCATAGATATGTATAGGTAGATTCCCTATTATTTAGATGGCAGACGCGTCTACGTGCTTGGAGCAGTCGAATGGGGATTCTACCCATACATATCTATATGTAAAAAAATATATATATATCTATATGTATAACAATGAGCATGATGTTATTGTTTACACGGTCGTCAAGGATACGCAGAGCGAATGTGGGCAGCCATCGTTTTCAAAAGTCTCCGTTTTCGAGGGTCGAAAACGCTGAAGTAGTGTAAACGATAGGCGTAACCGTAGCAAAAGTTATGCGTTTTAAAACGAAAACGCACTAGTGTAAACGGGGCCTCAGAGTGTAAGGAGACTGACTCCATTATGTCTTTCTTATTACTTTAAGGGAGTGGACTTTTACAGTTGTCTTTTGTTTCCATGGTAACAGTGACATTGTGGTTGGTCAGTGTTGCTTCATAATTGTACTTGGCAAATGAACATGGTTTTTGTGGCTTCTACATTTCAGAGCTCATTGTATATTTTGAATATTGTTTATGTAATCAATTTCTTTATGGAAAAATGAATGAGACTTCTAAAACTCTAATGTTGCACTCTGGCTAATAATGAAAGCAAATTAGTTCATCATCCAGTACACATTGTCTCATGGTGCTTGCTGACAGAGATATTTGATCGTTTTCCCTTATACCTGTATGTGTTGTGCTCAGTGTGAGTTTGTGTGTCTCAGCACTTGTTGAACATCTGAATGTAAGTGGCTTCAGTAAAGGCCAAAATGGAGAAGGTGCCAAACTCAGTTAAACCGACAGGCAATAAAATCCTCTTTCCCAGCACTTTTGAATGCAGGCCTGTTAAAAATCAGTGCATATGGTTTTGGAGATGACAAAGAACAGGTGTGCCTGTGAGAGTGTGTGTGAGGTACACGTTTGTTGGAAGCACTATTTGATTGTTGTTCAGAAGCCCTGGTCATTAACCTTAGGAACGTGCCATTTTTATGGTCCAAAACCTGTTTGGTCCGAGCAGAAATGGCAGGAATTAGAGTCTGTAAAGGTGGAGCTAACAATAGCATGCCTGTCTTTCTCTCTCTCTCTCTCTCTCTCTCTCTCTCTCTCTCTGCTCTGAGAATGGACCTGCAGCTGGATTGGCTGAAGCAGCGTGGAGCAGTTAAGAGGATCTTGTTCATAGACTCTCACCAGCACCAGAGAGCCCAGCAGTTGGTTCTGGGTCAAGGGGACCGCCAACATTGCCACAACTACTCTGTTTACCTGCGGGTGAGCCTAATAGTCCACATGAGCACAGAACATTGCTGAACTGGCCTCGTTCCTCATGATAAATTCTTGTTTTATCTTCACTACAACTGAACCCATGGGAAAGTTAATTGTGAGCCAAACCAAGCTCCTAGTGCAACACGGCTCATCTGGACGGAATAAGCAATGTGAGAACGCCTCTGTGAGAGTGTGTCTCAAAAATGAGACCAAAAATTGTGCTGGGCCGAGGTGACACAGAAAATTAACACAGTCTTAAATGTTTCTGGGTGTTTATATGATAACACAGGCCATGGGAAATACATTTATTTGCCAACTCAATTTGACTGATAAAATCTCAGGCAGCATGACCTGTCACTATGATATATTGCAGATGTAAAGCACAAACATCCAACAACATAAGAACAGAAATTAGAAACAGGAAATTATTAAATAAGAATAATAAAATTGGTTATTATTTTAGATATACTAATATATGATTATTATTATTAAATAAAAAGTTATTATTAAAAAATATATATATTATGTTATATTATCACAAATATCCAACAACATAAATTATTATTATTATTATTATTAATATAGTAGATATTGTATTATAATATTATTAGATATTATTATATAGTAGATATACTGATAATTCTTAATAATAATATAATATAATATGTTATATTATATTACTATAATATATGACAGATATAAAGCATAAACACCCACACATAAAACCTGAAATTAGATTATTTTAAATATGTAAAATGTTTATATTATTATTATTAATAATAAAATACATTTGTATACAATAATTATTATTACATGCAAAAATGTATATATTTATTTTATATGTTTTATCTTAAGTTATTAAAATTATAGGGATGATTATAGATGAATAGGATTTATTTTTGAGAAAATATTTGTGTGCATAACAATTTGAATTTGTGCAAATAATGTGTGTGTTTTTATGCAGCAGCATCACACTACAGCCTGGCAGCTTTTGTGCTCATAAGCTTTTCCTTCACACATCCTTGTGCATTTTTGTTCAGAAACATAAACATACTTTCTCATTTTCTCAAATCCTCATAACTTATTAAATAATTGTATTTATTGCCCTTGGCTTTCCGAGGCAAGCATGCCCGTACAGCAGCTGTGATTTTTCTCTGTCATGTATACTTGTATTTTTTTATTGTTTTTGCCATGAAAATAGCGTAAGACGCTGACATGGCATTAAATAAAAAATATACTACTACTACTGCTACTCTCTCTCATGTAAAGAAAACAGATTGATGTCAAAGGATGAAGATAATCAAAAGAGTAGAAAAAGTGAAACTAGGATGAGAGGAAGAGTAATTCAATTCTGTTTGCAATCCACGTTTTTTTGTCTCTTCCTTCTCTGCCTGCGTGTAGGATGAGGGAGAGTTCAGAGATAAACTGAGTCCTATCAGCGTGACACTGAACTACAGTCTGAACCAGAACTCTCCTCCACCTGGCCTACAGCTGCGGCCCATTTTGGACCACTACAGCAAGACCTTCCACCATGAGCAGGTCTGCATGCAACATGAATGTTCGCATTGTTTGTAAGATGCTGCATGTGTGCATTCATGTGTACTTTAATAATTCAATTAGGACCACATGACATACAGGATTTAAAATAAGGGTTTTTTAAAATGAAAAACAAGACAAGATCTTGTTGTCTGGTATAAACCGAGTCAAGTAGAGAGAAAGTAAAACATAAGTTCAATTCAGTGAACAAACAAACCAAAAAACGGAAAGAGAAGATATTTTTTTTCCTCTCCCTTAGGCAAACATCCTGTTGGACTGTGGAGAAGACAACATGTGCATCCCAGATCTCAAACTGTCTGCTAAAATGTGAGTCAATGGGTCTGATCAGTACAGTACACACATCAGTACTGTACATGTGTGTGCCATTGAGCAATTGTTTGTGTATTTGTTTTATGTGCAGTGTTCTATCATGTATCAGTTGTTTATGTTTTATTACAAGTCAGTCTTTGATTTTGGCCTCATAAAAGAAGTTATTTTAAATGCAGGTTTGCTTATTTATTTTTTATAGGGACCGGACTGAACTTTTAATCGGGGACGACAACTTGCTTATGTTGACCATTAATGCAGCCAATGAGGGTGAGGGAGCGTACGAGGCAGAGCTTCATGTGACCCTCCCACCAGAGGCGGACTATATTGGTGTGGAGCGCAGACGTGAGGTAAACAACATTACCCACTATCCTTTTTTTACTGTACATATACTGTATGTGTACATGCTTACACTGGTATAACTGGTGTTATGAGTCGTTTGTCCCAGGAAGACATGTTAAGGGTGGGTTTTAAAGTAGCACTGCGGGACTAGTGGCTTAACAGTGGACACACAGCTTGATTTTGGCCTTGTAGCTCAAAGTTGGAGACTATTGGCTCTGCCTGGCCTGTTGCTAACCCTGGCTTTCATTGACCCAATAGTGGAAAAGCGGTTAATGTGTGTGTGTTTATGTGAGTCTGGGTGGGCGATTGGATGTAGAAGTTAATTAATACTGCATTTAGTAAAAGTCCTTTGTATGATGTCTTTTATTTATAGTTGCTCTGATTATAGAAGGTTTATTTTAGTCTCAGACTCTCGTTGCTGTTTAGATTATGACTCACTCACTATATTCTCTTCTTCCAGAAAACAGCTCATGCATGAGTTTATTTTGCTTATTGTAGTGTATAAATAATTTACGTTTAATATGAATATTAGATGCAATATAGGTTATCTGTCTGTCTGTCTATCTATTTATCGTTCTCTCTATCTGTCTGTCTCTATCTATCATTCTGTAATGTTCAAGACTAAGATGATGTTTTATCGCATTGCACCTGCTCATGACACAGTGTAACGTGAGCTCAGGTCTTGTGAAATATCAAATTTACTAAATAGCTTTAAATCCAGCATGGTAAAATGCTAAATCTGTAATCCATTCTGACTCAGAGTTAAAAACACAAACGTGTGCGCTGCAGTGTCTTTGATGTTGTAATGAGGCAGGAATGCAGTGAATGTTGATCTAATTATGGCTATGGTTTCTTATTAACCGTAGTCTAAAACATGCCTCATGTCTAGGTGTACTCTGTAATGCATTGCTGAGATCTAACCAGACTGTTTATCTCATTTCATACAGTCCTGCATTCACTTATCTTCATACATATCTTTGGCTGTCATTCAGTCATTCCATCATCCCGTTCATGCATCACTGCGACTTCCCGCATGAGACACTGGCGCTCTGTGGCACCGACCGCAAAAGATCTGATCGCTCTCTGTCTGTCAGTTATGAGTTTAACAGATGTGGTGTATAGCTGCTAATTGCAGCACGTGTTTGAGAGTGGCTCTTATTGCAATTTGCACAAGTACATTAGCTGCTCTTCTGGGAACAGACTGGTTACGGTTTGACTCTGTTTTGGTGAGAGGAAGTGGTTGCCAGAGGAGGGAGATGGAGGAAAAGAGAGACTGATGTAGGGGGTTGACGAGATGACAGGGGGAGGGCCTCAGTGATGTATGATGTGATTACTATCAGGGAATTCATCATGTACTTTCTTGACCCTCCAGAGACCTGTTTTCATCGGCTTATGCTAGTTATTGACTGGGTTTATTATTGCCCGGTTTTGTTTTCAGTGATGTCATGCACATATATATATATATATATATATATATATTTTTTATATTCAGTTTATTCATGATTTATTTATTATTTTAATATTTAAAATGTATTTAATAGTTAAAATATTATTTTAATTTTTTGCTCTGAAGGTACATTATGCTTCTGTTTGTGTTCCTTAGACATTCAGCGTGTAGTTCAACAAAGCAGCTATCATACATTACATAATGAAGAGCTGAAATCTTTTTTCTCTCTGTCTCAGGATCTTCAGCGGCTGAACTGTGAGCACAGGACAGAGAATGATACCAGAGTTGTGGTTTGTGACCTAGGAAACCCAATGGTGGCTGACACAAACGTAAGAGCCATCAACTCTGTTGATATGATGTAATGTCTACATGAATGAATGAGTGAAGCATACAGTACTCTGTAGTATTTCAATGACGTGGATGCTTGGCCAATGCTTTGCAAGTGTGCGGTACATACTTACGTTATAGACATTATGGTGTATAATGTGCTTTCTTGCGCTACAGTGACGGTAACAAACCTCAGTACTCAAGGGAGCAGTTGAGTTTCCTTCAAATGTGTATGCCATTAAACCAGATATGTTATCATTCAGGTAGCAAACTATAAACCTGTCAACAGTCTAACTACCAGTCTAAACTTAACTAACTCAGCAATCTTCATTTCAAATAATTACCCTTATACAGCCACCATGACAGAAACTGACGTAAAAAAATAAAGATTTTTTGCGGCAGCGCTGAGAATTCAATACATACTTGAGTTGCATTATAAATCGGATTTTGATGCATTTGTCAACACATAAAATTGGGCTTGTGTTCATATGTTTGTGCAGAGTTTGTATTCTTGAATACTTGCATATGTTTTGGGCCTTAGCTTTCAGTGAGAGCTTGAATCCTTCAGCGCATTAACATAAATGAGCAGGACAGAGGAAGGAGGATTTTAGAGGGGTGAGAAAAGGGTAAGATAGCATATCAGTTTGCCCTTTAATAGCCAGATATTTAGCAGTACTGTCAGTTTGCTGAGACTTCAGGTCCTGTATGAGACACCTGCCGATGCATCACACACACACACACACCTCTTGATCCTGTTCAACCAAAACAGGATGCTGAAACTCAAGGAGATTCAGTTGAAACCAGAGATGTGTGCATAAATACGTTCAAAATTTGGGGTCAGAAAGTTTTTTTTTTTTTTTTTAATTAATGTATGCTACTTTTATTCAGCAAGGCTGCATTAAATTGATCCAAAGTGACAAGACTTTTATAATGCTACAAAATATTTCCATTTCAAATAAATGATCATTTGAACCTTTTTCATCAAGAAAAAATAGTTCCTACAAAAATATGAAGCAGCACAACTGTTTTCAACATGGATAATAATCAGAAATGTTTCTTGAGCAGCAAATCAGCATATCAGACTGATTTCTGAAGGATCATGTGACACTGAAGACTGGAGTAATGATGCTGAAAATTCAGGAATAAATTACATTTTACAATACATTCACATAGAAAACAGTTATTTTAAATAGCAATAATATTTCAAATTTTTACTGTATTTTTGATCAAATAAATGCAGCCTTGGTGAGCAAAAGTAGGGGGTTGACGAGATGACAGGGGGAGGGCCTCAGTGATGTATGATGTGATTACTATCAGGGAATTCATCATGTACTTTCTTGACCCTCCAGAGACCTGTTTTCATCGGCTTATGCTAGTTATTGACTGGGTTTATTATTGCCCGGTTTTGTTTTCAGTGATGTCATGCACATATATATATATATATATATATATATATTTTTTAAATTCAGTTTATTCATGATTTATTTATTATTTTAATATTTAAAATGTATTTAATAGTTAAAATATTATTTTAATTTTTTGCTCTGAAGGTACATTATGCTTCTGTTTGTGTTCCTTAGACATTCAGCGTGTAGTTCAACAAAGCAGCTATCATACATTACATAATGAAGAGCTGAAATCTTTTTTCTCTCTGTCTCAGGATCTTCAGCGGCTGAACTGTGAGCACAGGACAGAGAATGATACCAGAGTTGTGGTTTGTGACCTAGGAAACCCAATGGTGGCTGACACAAACGTAAGAGCCATCAACTCTGTTGATATGATGTAATGTCTACATGAATGAATGAGTGAAGCATACAGTACTCTGTAGTATTTCAATGACGTGGATGCTTGGCCAATGCTTTGCAAGTGTGCGGTACATACTTACGTTATAGACATTATGGTGTATAATGTGCTTTCTTGCGCTACAGTGACGGTAACAAACCTCAGTACTCAAGGGAGCAGTTGAGTTTCCTTCAAATGTGTATGCCATTAAACCAGATATGTTATCATTCAGGTAGCAAACTATAAACCTGTCAACAGTCTAACTACCAGTCTAAACTTAACTAACTCAGCAATCTTCATTTCAAATAATTACCCTTATACAGCCACCATGACAGAAACTGACGTAAAAAAATAAAGATTTTTTGCGGCAGCGCTGAGAATTCAATACATACTTGAGTTGCATTATAAATCGGATTTTGATGCATTTGTCAACACATAAAATTGGGCTTGTGTTCATATGTTTGTGCAGAGTTTGTATTCTTGAATACTTGCATATGTTTTGGGCCTTAGCTTTCAGTGAGAGCTTGAATCCTTCAGCGCATTAACATAAATGAGCAGGACAGAGGAAGGAGGATTTTAGAGGGGTGAGAAAAGGGTAAGATAGCATATCAGTTTGCCCTTTAATAGCCAGATATTTAGCAGTACTGTCAGTTTGCTGAGACTTCAGGTCCTGTATGAGACACCTGCCGATGCATCACACACACACACACACCTCTTGATCCTGTTCAACCAAAACAGGATGCTGAAACTCAAGGAGATTCAGTTGAAACCAGAGATGTGTGCATAAATACGTTCAAAATTTGGGGTCAGAAAGTTTTTTTTTTTTTTTTAATTAATGCAATTAATAATTGTATTCAGCAAGGAAATAGATCAAAAGTAACTGTAAAGACATGTATAATGTTACAAAAGATTATATTCAACAAAGTAGGCTGAAAAAAGGTATTTTTACTGTAGAAAATAGAAATGTTATTGAGCACCAAATCAAAAGTAGATTAGAATTAGATTTCTGAAAAATCATGTGACACTGAAGGCTGCTGGAAATGTAGCTTTGCAATCACAATAAATAAATTACATTTTAAAATATATTACAATAGAAAACAGTCATTTTTAATTTTTATATTTGATCATTTATATTATATTACATTATCAATACTTTAATATTTTTTCACAGTATTGCTGTTTTTAATAAATAAATGAAACTAATAAAGTTTATTTTATTTACAAAATTAGACTTGTTTATTTTTTACATTTACATTTAATAATTCAGGATTAACTTTTAACTGTTTATTTTTCTTAATATCTAAACCAAATTTTTTATTTTAACAAATAGTTTATTATTTAGTTTTAGCATTTTTTCGCATTTTAAACATAGACCTCACTATATTTTGTTAGATTTGTGCTCAAAACAAGAAATTGTTACTTGTATCTTGTGTTATTTGTACACTATATACGGTAATTGAAAAAATTACAAAAATATTAAGAAATTTTTTTTTTGCTGTGGATCACTTAATTATCTATCCATCCAGAAGACGGAAACCATGTTTCTGTGTATGTCCTCACTAACCCAGATGTTTTTTAAGACCCCGTGGACCCTCAAGAATGTAGCTGTTATACAGATGTGTTCATTCATGTGCCATTAAGGACAAATATACATCTCCCTGATGGTATGAGCGTGTGTGTTGACTAAAGAGAAAACACACATCCCTTACGTAGTCTTTTTCTTGCAGTTAATAGCTTGATAATATTTGTGCGTTGTGCAATTTTCTTCTCCTTCTTTCGTCTCTCTTTCTTTCCTACCTCTTTCTTCCCCATATGTCTGACAGGTTGATGTTGAACATTGTTAATGAGAGTCTGGAAAACAAAACGGCGGGTAGAGAGAAAAAGTGGAATGATGGAGTGAGTGTGTGAAGGGAGGGTGTAAACACATTGGGACAAAGTTTGAGGTTCAGTCTAAACACACTCTCCATCTATTTACTAGTCACCATGACAACCCGTCTCCAGCCATCCCAAATATCTCAGCCTGGGGTGCATTTACAAAACACACTCTTGACCTGTCACACATACTCAACACACACGTACACACACTCCCAACACAACATCCTGCATCTCACACACACACAAACAAACACGCATAAAGCCATATTCCTGTGTCCAGAATATTTATTATTATTTTGAATTACAAATTCATGTTGTTTGCTTCTTCATTGTTTGCTATTTCTACTAGTAGTCATTTTTTGAACAGCTTAATAACATTTATAAAAGCTCTCTCTGTCTGTCTCTCTCCCTCTCTCTTTCTCTCTCCATCGGTTTCCCATTTCCTCAAAGCCCTCAGGGTGAACTGCTCATTAGTCTCCAGTCCGCTTCATTCCTGCTTCATCCATATTGAGCATTTCTCTTTCATTAAAAGTATAGGGAAGATTATATTATATAATTATCCTAAATTGATGCATGCAGCTGTAAGTTGTTGTTTTGTTTTTTTTCAGTTGTAGGAGAAATTTTGTGACTTGGACACATTTCAAGACATGATATATTTTGGAACATATTATGAAGAAAACCAAAGTTTCTCCAACTAAAAAAGTGGCTAGTTACATTTAAAGTTTTTAGTTGGCTGGATATAAATTCTGTAAAACAATTAATCTGAGTTACAGTAACAATGGTCAGTTGTGTTTCTGTTTTTGTGAATCTATATGCAGCGTTGAATTCATCTTGCACATGGAAATTGGGCTCAACAGTAGGAGCAACAAATACTGATTTTTGTGTGGTTAATTATAATGAACTGAATATAATATGTAAAGTACCAAAATAAAGGTTCCAAAAGAGAAGGTTTCAACTATAAAGAACCTTTTGTGCAATGAAAAGTTTCCATGGATGTTAAAGTTTCTTCATGGAACCACAGATGCCAATAAAAAAAAAGATATATGTATATATATATATATATATAATTTAATTGCGTATATAAACCAGTATTATTTACTATATTATTTACTTTCTTATGTTTCTGAGCATTAATTTTTACTGTGTATCTGACACACATACCTGCATCTTTATTAGACAGTTGACTCCTCTCCTCTTCTGTTTGTTTGGATTGCAGTGCTTGTTAAAGCAATTGAAACGTAATTCGTCTGTAATTTGATGCATAGCTGGTAAATGCTTTGGCTCGAGCAGTGCCAGCTCACTGAGAGCGGAGACAGGGCAGAGAGGTTTATGACTGTGTTTACTACAGCAGGTCAAAAGATTATGTTGCTCATAAAATATAAATCAGAACATCACAACTGAATAGGCAAAATATTACCTGTGGATGGGTGTGCAATATGAACCTGTGGTTTTAAGTCAGTGTGTGTGTAGACAGTTGGCTGGATACTCAGAGGTCTATGTTTTATGTCGAGTTGGCCTGTCATAGCGGTGGATTGTGGGTTTGGAATAGAGCTTGTAGATTCTTTCTGAGTGTCAGCATGTAAAATACATAGAGAGCCAAAAAGAAAAATTTGTCATTTTTTGTTGTTACAGTACTTTCTTCTGTCAAAGCTATTCATATGAATGGCTACAGAAGAAGAGCACATACTGTACCTTGTATTTTCCAGTTTTATTTTAGTATTATTTATTTTTAATAATTGTTAGTAATATGTGACCCTGGACCACAAAACCAGTCATAAGTCGCTGGGGTATATTTGAAGAAATAGCCAACAATACATTGTATGGGTCAAAATTATCGATTTTTCTTTTATGCCAAAAATCATTAGGATATTAAGTAAAGATCATGTTCCATGAAGATATTTTGTAAGTTTCCTACTGTAAATATATCAAAACTTAATTTCTGATTAGTAATATGCATTGCTAAGGACTTCATTTGGACAACTTTAAAGGTGATTTTCTCAATATTGTGATTGTTTTGCACCCTCAGATTCCAGATTTTCAAATAGTTGTATCTCAGCCAAATATTGTCCTATCCTAACAAACCATACATCAATGGAAAGTGTATTTATTCAGCAAAAAATGACCCTTATGACTGGTTTTGTGGTCCAGGGTCACATTTG
>NW_015629307.1:354920-377025 GCF_001515625.1 Sinocyclocheilus rhinocerous
TTTACACTCGAAGTAGATTGGTCTATCGAAGCGATATCCCAATTCGTCGGTCACGACGTGACGTCTCCGTTCCCTCCTTCAGGGAACGAGGGTTACCATACGTAACCGAGACGTTTTGTGGTCCAGGGTCACATATACTATTATACTGTAGTATTTAATAATATTTACATTTTATATATTTCTGACTTTCATTTTTAATGTTAGTTTTAGTAATTTTATTTGCTTTTGACGTTTTTATTAGTTCTTGTTTTTATATTTCTATATAGCTGAAATTTATTTTATTTCAGTTTCAGTTTAGTAAACATTTAGGCAACATTTCTTGAAAGATTTCAATAATATTTATTTTATTTCAGCTTTATTTAAGTTACAGACAACAGTTTTCAATTTTATTTGAATATAGTTTTAGTTAATCATAATAAGACATGACTTGCCACATGGCACCCTGTTTATGTTTTTTTCTGTGTAACTTGATTAGTTATAAGATTAGTTCTGTAATAAATGTTCTTTAATATACATGAAGAGCAGGATTTTGGACCAATTAGTTTTCTCTGTGGATGGGGCTCTGCAGCACAGTGGTGCTAAAGTTGAAACTAAATTACAGATAAACCCATTCTCATTTGTTGCTGTTGAGGATACTTGGCTTTTTGTAGCATGGTTAGTATTAGCATTGACTAGTTTTTCTGAATAATGGCAGATGGAGGTAGTTAGGAAACAATCATAAAAGAAATTAAAGTTATGTTATCATTTACTCACCCTCATGTCTTTCCAAACCTGTGCGACTTTCTTCTGTGGAACACTAAAGAAGAGAAAGCGAGTTGTTTGGCTCTGTGACCTGGTAACATGTTCCAGATTTGGAGACAGGCTTCGTCATGGAGCCTCCAGGGTTAAACCCACATGGGCCAAATTATCATGGCACCAGCAGAGGAGGGTGACAAGGCCGCAGATCCCCCACCTCACATACAACAAGCAAAATGAGAAACACGTCATGAACTCACACTCAAAAAACACTCACACACCATCGTCACTGGTGTCACAAAATAATCGTACCACACATGGAATCAGTGTGTAGCCTGTGATCAAATGCAATATGTTTTTTTAACTTATTTTCTGTTTTCTTCTTCTTTTTCAAAACTTTCCAAACTATCCTCTCATAGCCCATAAAATGGAAGTCATAACCATGTGGTGCAGCTCATTCATCACAAAGAGGGCATCACAAGACCAATGTGCACAAAACATGTTAGACACACCACCTCAAACAGTATGAGCACCACAAACTGAGTTTTGTACTAACCTGTTCTTTGAAGTAGAAGCTTCCAGTTGGATTGGATTTTAGAAGGAAATTAAGAAAAATGTAAAAAAATTAATTTTGAAATATCATTCTTCTTCTTCAGCAAGTATGAATAAAATTGATCAAAAGTTACAACAAAGACATTTAAAATGTTACAAAAAAATTCTATAATAGATGCTGTTCTTTTCAATTCTTTTCTCAAAGAATCCTGAAAAAAATGTCAAAAATATTAGACAGTCAAAAATATTAAGCAGAATAAGTTTTTTCAACATTGGTAAGAATAAGAAATGTTTCTTGAGCACCAAATCGGCATATTAGAATGATTTCTGAAGGATCAGGTGACACCAGGACGGGTCTCGCGTCATGACAACGTGCATACGTTGTGGTGCCAATGCAGAAGTGAAGAAATTGTGGAATAAAGTTGTTACTTTTGTTTTGTTTTTTGGACATTAAAAGCATTTCCGTTGCCTCACAAAATTAGGGTTAAACCACTGGAGTCACATGGACTACTTCAATGATGTCTTTACTACCTTTCTGGGCCTTGAAAGTGGTAGTTGCGTAGGCTGTCAGTGGAGGGACAGAGTCAAGTCAAGTCACTATTATTTATATAGCGCTTTTTACAATGTAAATTGTGTCAAAGCAGCTTTACAGTATTAAACGGGGAAGTAGTGTGTTGAAATAGTGTGTCGTTATTCTCTGGCCAGACAAACCAGCAGACTGCAGCAGAGTCAGATTGTGCAGAGGACTCATCTGGTTCCCGTGGTCTTGTCCTGATGGTCGTCTAGGTGACGAGGTCTTCAGAGGGGATCTGTCTCTGGGGCTCATCTAGTTGTCCTGATCTCCGCTGACATTTAGAGTTGTAGAGGTCATCTCTAGGTGCTGATCCACCATCTGATCTGGATTCGGGTGACTGCAGTGACCATCTGATCTGGATACAGGCAGGATCTGCTGGCTACGGTGACCTTGGAATAAGAAAGAAACCGACTAATATTAGCGTAGATGCCATTCTTGTAACGATGTAACAAGTACATCGGGTGTTATGGGAAGTGTTCCCCGTTCCGGTTGACCTAATTAATGCAGCCTAACAATCCTTTAACGGATTTGAAACCTCTAAGATTTCATTACAAATATCTTCATTTGTGCTTTTAAGATGAACGAAAGTCATACAGGTTTAGAACAACATGTGGGTGAGTAAATTATGACAGAATTTTCAATTTTGTGTGAACTTAAGTAAAGACAGGAAGTCATCAGAAGTGCTGTCCATAAAGCATTGGCTCTTTTGGCTCTTCATTTTAATAAACCATCTCCGTCTCACTAATGTAAATCTTCTTTTCTAATTGAAAATGCATTAAATTAATCAGTAGTTTAAAAATAACAGTGTAAATGTCTTTTGTGAGCCATAATTCATACAAATCGGACATGACTCGCCCCATCTATTGCTCTCACTGCGGTATTAAATAAAGAAAGGAGTTTCATGGTCTGTAAAATGAAACGCACTGAATAAGTTTGTTTCACCGACTCCTACCCATTTCAGCTAATGTCACATTAGGGTGATGTAGAATCACAGAATTTGGCAACAGTTAATGGCTTTAGTCTCTATCCACAACACCTCGAAAAGAAGGATTTCCCAGCATCTTCAAGCAATATATTATTTCTTGAGAGAGTGGGCTGACATTTTAAGGGTGATACACTTCTGATGACACTGTAAATAATAGACTGACAGGCTCATTTTTTTGGCTTACGTTGTTCTTTGTTTTTAATCAAACACGATCCAGCCATTTTCATGTTTTCTGGATGCACTCTGTCCAGCTTTACTTAGTCAATCTGTAATCCATCTGAAAAAATACCATTGCACATATGTATTCAAACACAGTGCTTTTGATGTGTATGTTTGTGCTGTTTCGAATGGAAACTGCATCTAACATTTCATTCCTATGTTGTGAAATGCATTTAATCAAACACACTTGAGGAACTTGTGCATTTTTCCCATGTTATACACTAGGATCTGTTCTGAGTTTCATTAAAACTTTCGATTAAGAGTTATTGTCTCATTAGTGTAATTAGATGATTACTGTTGCCACAGAAACATATGAACCAGCCCTTGTAAATTCAGATTGAGATGAAGTCTCATTTCTCAACACATGCATGAAGTTGCAGAGACGTGATCTTCATTTGATTTACCAACTCTCTGGGTTTTAAAAAAGGACGCAAGACCACAAAAAGAGGCTCCGTGGCCAGTTCCTCTTTAAAGTTTAACAGCACTTGTTACTCTCACCCGTCTGTTATGAGGGGCTTTGTAGTAAGAAAGGTTTCCGCCTGGGGAAGCTAATTTATGAGGCTCCAGAGTTAGCACATAGCCTTTAGCTAAAGGACTGGCCTTCATTATCCATCCCAGCAGCCATTATCAGACTTCTTCTAATGAACTACACCATATGGACACAGTTACAGCCAACAAGAAAGAGAGATGATTAGTGAAATTTTACTATTTATTTGCGAATGAAGATTCCAGTGTTTAGACTTTGTTCAGCAGAGCAGAAAGACAACAAAAGATATAAATCAGAGAAAATGGCTTTATAAAGACGTGTGTTTTTAAGAGCTGGCATACTTTTGACTTGTACTTAAAGGCAGAGTAAGTGATTTCTGGTAGCCAATGTTGATATTTGAAATCACCAAAACAAACACGCCCCTACCCTAAAAGGGTCTTGCCCCTATTTTGATAGCTCCGCCCCACATATACGTACGCAACCCAGGCAACGATTAGTTCTGTGAAACAAAGCAAAACCAATGTTACACCGTGTCTACTGACGTGAGCGGCGCGGCGCAACAAATCCCGACAGAAAACTGCTGCCGGGTTCTATTTATGACGTGCTGACACACATTTCAAATGGTTTTCAACGGTCGTTTGATCGCGTCCAGTGTAGGCAGACTTTAGCTGTTGTAGACACGGTGTTACTCACCTATTGAGAAGAAACAAAGCAACCTCGGCGTCCGATCGCAGGCCTCCGCTCCTTGAGTTCTCTCCATCGCTGGAAAGCTGATCCGATATTTACATGGGTCCTACTTCTTGCCTTATCGTTCCGCAGCCGTTTTCCTCTTTTGTTTTTTATCTGCCATCTCTATCTTTCTGTCGCTCGGCTCGCCTAATGTCCGTCCCATGCACTGAACGCGCTCTCCTCCACATCACGAGTAGACACGCCCCTTATTTCTGATTGGCTACAAGTTTGTTTTGCGATTCGGCCCGAATCAGTTTTCTAAAGTGTTTTTGAAAAATCACATACCCTGCCTTTAAGGGCAAATTGCAATTATATAAATATATTGGTAATATGTTAACAATAGGTGTAACACTTTAGTATAGGGACCAATTCCAACCCAGGCTCATTAGAAATACGTGCCTCTAAATAAATTTCTGCTGCGCCGTTGTTATGTACCTTACTACACGTTTCGCGGCAGTTTCAAAGTGAAACATCCAGTAAGTGGTGCTAAAATGCGGGTTCAATATGTGACCCCATTTTTGTTACATTGATATAGGCACGTATTGCTGTGTTTTTATTGCGTTACTTCAGGTATTGCGTATTGCGGTGGTTCATATTTCAAATATCCGATGAGTGTCGCTAGAAGTTAATGCTCTATCGTGTTGGAAATATCCCCTACTCCAAACCCAACCCTAAACCTACCCGATAGTGTTAACAAATGCAAAAGTGATATAAAACTGCATTTGTTGCATTACTTTAGTGTAAATATACTTGTTGCTTGTTGTTTGGGCGATTGTTTTGTCCGTTGCAGTTGCGGAAGCTTTAAGAAAGTATGCAGGTAAATTTCAGCTAAAAATAATTTTGACTCAAGTTAATACAGTAGCCAACATTTGAAGTGGATCAAAAAGTTCATCAAAGTTGTCCTAAGATAAGAACACATTTTGGTTTTAGGACAACTTTGATGAAAGGTTTTCAAATGTTGACTACTATATTTCATGTCCGCATTTTTATTGATCAAATGAGTAACCATGTAATACTAGTTTATTTGTTGGCGGTATAACAGCAAGTGAGGCTGTCCAGACAGACCCCACACTCCTCCCCCCAGCATGTAAGACGGCACAGTGTTAATTGTGGTGGGTTTTTCCTGTATGAGACACTGGGGGTAGAGCTCTATTCTGTTTTACTGAGCACTTACAGATGTCCCTTAAGCTTTTGATGTCTTCATGTTTTTCCCTTTCTTTCTCTCTCTCTCTGGCTAGTTGTCGGTTGGTTTACGGTTTTCTGTACAGCGGCTGGAAGATGCCCCTCCTACCATTGGCTTTGAGCTTCAGATACACAGGTACGGTAAATATTACCCTTCATTTCACCCGTATGCCAATTACAGATCCACAAGTAGCTTCTTTGGTCTTCAAGTAAGCATAATGTATTCTCACGGCGATTATCTTTGACTCACACACACACAATCATTCACATTTCTGGCCAAATCATTGTCAGCAACGAAGTTCTTACATTCCCACTGGTTATAAAGTGAATAGGTGTGTAGTCTGAGAAGCTAAACACATTGCTGGCTAACATTTCTGCTACCTTAACTTGTAATTTAATTTAATTTAAAGACCTCTCGCGCTACTCAAGTGTGTGTGTGTGTGTGTGTGTGTGTGAACATGGTAAGTGGTGTGTGTCACTTTGATGTATGTTTTAGGGGGTCATTTTGTAAGCAAGGGCCCCAAATGTTGGTCGTTATAGAGTCAGGGCTTCAGAACAGGAAGCTGAGTGTTGATAAGATGTCCTTGGATGGGTCACAGAAAATGGATGGCATACCTAAAGAGACTCTGTTTGTCTACGTGTGGGTGTATCTAGAGAAAAATTACAATTTTGGAAAATATTGGGGAGGAAAGTAGGTTCTCTGCTTTTTTGGTCATCTATTTTGCCATTATTAGAGATGGGTCGTAATGGTCTAATCATCAAATGCTAGTTGAGTAATGAGTTTGTCTATTTTATATATGAGCAAAAGTGTTGTGAAGGTTACTTTGAAAATGTAATAGGTTACCAATTACAAGTTACCCTAAAATGTAATAAGTAGTGTAACTATTTCAATTACTTCATTAAAGTAATGTAACTGATTACATTTGATTACTTTTCTAAATTTCTAATGAATGTTTTCAACTGTTAATCATTTTGAAACATTTAAACCAGACAGGGTTAACCTTACAATTAGGATTCGACACTGAGTACTGTCAGGCTTCTCAAAATCCTTCATCACTTGATACGAGTCACTTAATTAAGATTATAAAAATACCACCACAAAATCTGACTTTAGCATCTCTTTTTACTTTGAGATAGTTCTGAGGTTAAATACAGATTTAAAATAACAAGATATAGTTTAATAGCTATGATATTGTTTTTGAAGTCAAATCTTTGAATAGCTATGACAGGAAATACTGGCATCTAACAATGCTTTAGAAAAAAACGGTAACACTTTCTATGAAGCCCGTATTTATAATACATTATAAGGGTATTCTTAAGGCATTATAATGAATGCATAATGCATTATAAAAAAACTTATAATATGTTATATCAACTCATGAATAATCATAACAACAGTTATAATACATCATAATACTTTCGTATTTGTGGTTATACGTTTGAGTATGATTATTTATAACACACAATGAACACCATATAAAATCTATTTTTACATTTATAATGGACTATATATCCTGACATTGTTTATTTAAGATCTGCACAGTATCTTACTACAGCTTGTGAGTGGTTAGATGTTGAGTGTTATTTGAGTGTTTCCTGTGGAGCTAATGTTAATTAATTGATGTGAGCTGTTGGTACACAGAGCAGTTGAGATAAATCAGGCAGGTTATTTGTGATTATTACTACTTATAAGTGGCCTTTGATCGCTTTAAGTAAAGTAGAATAAGAAAAATGGCAAGATATGAGACGTATAATACATTATAACTATGAGAAATATAATCCATTGTAAAAGTGGATGCAACGTGTTCATTGTGTTATAAATCATCATACTCTTAAAAGCTATAACCACAAATAAGTAAATATTATAATATATTAAAACTGTTCTTATGAATATTCATGAGATGATACAACATATTATAAGGTTTTTTATAATGCATTATGCATTCATTATAATGCCTTAAGAATACCCTTATAATGTATTATAAATACGGGCTTCATAGAAAGTGTTACCAAAAAAACAATTAATCTTGAAAAATAAAGCATATACATAAAACCAAATAGGAAATAAATGGCAATGGCAAATGTATTTATATAGCACCATTAATTACAACCCATGGTTGTCCAATGTGCTTTACAACAAAAATAAAAATGAAAACACATTTACTTAAAATACACAAAGTATAATAAAAAACAATAAAATATAAGGCAGGAAAGTGTTAATACAGATTATAAGCCTTGTCAAACAAATACGTTTTTAAGCTAGATTTAAAAGCAGATACAGAGGAGGCAAGTCTGATTGTGATAGGTAATTCATTCCAGAGTCTGGGGGCAACTACAGAGAATGCACGGTCACCTCTACACTTATATAAAACAGTTATTAAATAAGCATGTGTCCTATTCTGTGTCCTAAACTCCTGAAACATTGGTGTCAATGCAATTTAGGAAAGAAATCAATCAAATCTGTATGAGTGTGAAAATATTCAGATGTAACCTCCTTTGTAGTTATTAACATTTTCATAAGTAACAGTGGTTACATTTTATTTTAAGGTGTCTTTGTTACAGTGTAATTATACATTTAAGTAGGGGTGGGCTCTATACCGGTATGAAATTGACTACCAGTGTTATGTTGTTCCATGATATGGATTTTGCTATACCGTGGATACCGTTATATATTCATGAATTCAAATTTTGCATTTATATTGTTTTGTTCAATTTGGTACGCTTTGCAAATTTGAACACAAATGACGATAAAGAGTCGAGACTGAACGTTTTTGTCCTCTGTGTGCAGCTTCGCACTACACAGGCATTAGTAATCAAACACATAGAGCATCGTAACAGACCAAGTTAATAGAGCGCAAATCGCCTTCTCCAGTGGTTCCCAAACTGGGGGTGCGGAGCTATGACAAGGGGGTCACGGCAAGGCTGAGGGATAGTGTACAGTCAGCAGATTATTTTGCAGGGTGATAAAGACTACACTGTGTAATTTTCCTGCTTATCATGCGGCCACTTGCCTGATAAGTAAATAATTGAACGCAAAATATTACTTTGACATATTTTAATGACCTCAACATGACTCTCAGTACCCGCTTGAGCACTCCGTTATCAGTTGTAGCAGTTGTGGTTGTATCAATAACAGACCACTAGATGAAGTATTGAAGAATCAGAGTTGTATTGCAGGGAGCCATGTAGAAATATAAATGAACGATGCATGGTTCTGCTCTAAGCATGTAAGTTACAAGTTTGTGAAAGGACTTCCAGTGCCAGGTAAACGTAAAGCAGATTATGAATATACTTAAGATTCACAAATACCAAAACAAGGTGTCTACACCAGTCGAAAGCGGCGCGAATTGACAAAAGCAAATAGAACCCAGTGATGATCTCTGCTGTGGATGCGGCGCAACGCGACAAATCCATGACAGTAAACTGATGCCGCGTTCTATTTCTGACAAACTCCAGCACTCTAACACAAAGAACAATTTCAAATATTCATAAGAGAATCGTGAAAAAATAGTTTCCTCAAAAATATTAAGCAGCACAAATGTTTACCTCATTGACAATAATCAGAAAGGTTACTGAGCAGCAAATCAGCATAGTAGAATGATTTCTGAAGGATCACTGGAGTAATGAAGACACTGAAGACTGGAGTAATGATGCTGAAAATTCAGCTTTGATCACAGGAATACAGTAGCCTATATGTAACTTAAAACATTCAAATAGATCATTTAAATTGACAATATTTCACAATATTACAGTGTTTACTGTATTTTTAAAGGGGTCATATGATGTGTAGCCTTGGTGAGCATAAATGTGCTTGGTGAGTCCAATCCCTCACTTTTTCTAGTTAGATAAGGTTAAAATATTTTGCCTGTAATTTTTTTTCTCATATCGCAATATAATATCAATATCGCCTGGACGGTGTAAAATATCGTGATATGAATTTTAGCTCGTATCACCCACCCATACATTTAAGTACAGAGTAATATTAATTAACTACATGTACTTACTATATGGTTAGGCTTAGGGTTTGTTTTAGGATTACTTGCATGTAATTATGCATAATTTATTGTTATTATAATAGTAAGTACATGTAACGTGTAACAAGGACACCTTAAAATAAAGTGTTACTGTAGCTTGTGTAAGTTAATTACACAATTTTTCTCAGTAACTGTGACATTCCAATTACATTTGTTTTGTAATTTTTGTAATTCAGCTGTGATTCAGCTATAGGCACGAGGCAGCATATATTTTATAATATACATTTTGTAATATAAATGATACAAATCTTTCTTAAGAACATGTGAACCTGACTTGTCGATTTTGAAGTTTTGCATATCATTACATTGTGTATTTCACAGAACTCCCCACTTGGTTTTGCATGTCCTTGGCCATGTTCTGTTAAGCTCAGGGGTGAAGTGTATTTGTTATAATAATACTCCTCACTGTGATGTTACTCACACATACGCATGGGGAGGTTTAATGTGCGCATGTTAGTTTTGGGGTGTTGAGATGACTGCCAGGCTGCTCTCAGAAGAGGGATATTTCCCTAAGGGTTTAATCACTGAAACCTAAAGTCTCTCCATAACTCAGAGCAAGGTTAGGTCAAACAGGAGGGCGAGTCTGAGGGTGTGTATGTGTGTTTGCCTGCACATGTGAGCGTGCACATGTAATATCTTTGCACTTAAGTGTGTGTGCTGTATGAATGCATTTGTGCTGTGTGTCTTATCTGTTTCGGTATGTGCGTCTCTGGAGGATATAAACATTTTCTGGTGACTAATGTTAGCCACATGTTCCTCTGCCCACTCTGATTTTTCACCTTGAGACAGAATAAGAGTGAAAGACAGAAGGAGGAGAGAAAACTACAGCTACAGAGAGATGAAAGCCAGGTGTCATGCAGCAAGAAAGATTGTTTTGTCTTTCAAGTCTTTTCAAGCTGTGGCTCAGATAATTGGTAGTAATGGCTTTTTATTTTTTACTTTTAAAGGTATTTATGTAATTATTATTTGAAGAAGTCTCTTATACTTGCCAAGGCTGTGTTTATTTAATCAAAAAATATATATATATTCATTTATTCATTTATTCATGTGATGGCAAAGCTGAATTTTCAGCATTATTATTCCAGTCTTTCTTCAGCGTCACATGATCTTAATATACATTTATACTCATTCAAATTAAAAAAAAAATATATATATATATCTTGTAACATTATAAATATATACACTATGTATAATAGTTACTTTTAATCAATTTAGTGTGTCCTTGCTGAGTAAAAGTTCATTTGACTCCAAACTTTTAATATATAATTTAAACTATAGAATTTATATATTGTTCTTTTTCTGCTTTGTAAATAATTTGGAGTTTATTTTATTTTAGTTTATTGCTTGGGTTCTGATTCTCTCAGGATGGAAATGTCGATGCTGGAATCAAGGTATCACATTTCCTGACTCAAGATTTAGTATTTAATAAGACTTTTAGACCTGAATGAACGAAAGAAAATCTTACAAGACTTCAAAGATTCTGCAGTCTCATTGTTCCTTTCAGTCACAGTGAATTTTATGGCATATAGTAAATATATCGTTTTTTGTGAGCCCCAGTTATTCCACAAGATCAAAGTTATAATTTTCAGACCTTTACGGGGTTTTTTTTCTGTGTATACAGCCTCTCCTTCCACTTCCTTGATTTCCGAGAATTATATATTTTCACTTTTACAATTTACTTATATGTTTTTAACAGCTGCACAGTTATTAAAGTGACATTTAATAAGGTGTGCGTCAATGGCAGATATATTAGGACAGAATATGAAATTGCATGACCTAAAAGGCCAAAAAGAGGTCCATGAAATACAGTACAGTGTTTAATTATGTTATAGTTATATTACTTTTTCATGTCACATTTTGGAAAATTGGTAAACATACTTCCAATAGGACTTTAGAAAGGACTTTCTTTTTGTGCATTGTCACAAATGAAAGAGTGGCAACACACATAAAATCCATCAGTTGTGTTCGTCCACAATCCTCGAGCGGATGTTCACTTGTATAGTATTTGCATTCATTGTGGTGACATACTCTATCAAATGAGGGTTGTCTGATGTACTGATGTACTGTATATGTGTGGCTGGTGGGGATACTCTGGTTTTCGCTTCACAATGACAGTTGACTCGGGGAACTCTAGGACAACGACACACTGATGAAAACAGCATTGTTCACTCTTCATCCTCTCATCTTCGCATTCAAACACGTTCACAGAACACAGATGCTCCCAGCCTCAGGCTCACACATGGAACTGTTCAATAGTCTGTGACACTGTGGCCTACAGAGCCTTACTGTCTCATAGTAAACACTACATAACTCTATTTTAGTGACACTTTATTTTAAATCAGAATGTTACCTTGATAATGTAGCATTAAAATAATGTTTATAGTAATAATAAATGAACAATATATTTGTTGTTTCTCTGAACAGCTCTAATAAGGACAACTCAAGAAGCGTTCCAGTGAATTTGACTCTGAGCATTGCAGCGAGAGCACAGGTGGAGATCAGAGGGTGGGTATCTCTCTTTATCTGTCTCTCTGTCTCACCGAGTGGAAAATTAGTAGTTTCAGTCCAATTTCAATAAAAGAACCCAGACTGCCACTGTTTACCTATTCTGAGGGATCTAGAGAGGTTATTCTGGGCCCTATAACTACTGATTACCAAACACTTCTGTTCATGTAAAATATTGTCTTGGCAGAAGGTCAAAGTGCATAATAAATAAGTCATATGATAGAAAATAAAACTAACTTCTGTTTTTTTATGAGGTTATAGATAATGTATTAGCCAATAATCAGTGTTATCTCTTACTTTCACTCAAGTCAAAAAAAAATTCTCATTCAGTATGTTTCATTTGAAAACTTGTCACATTACAAAATTAAAACAGGTTTTGAATGGTGTTTATTGGCCTGTATATGCTATTTTTTTTACATCTTACTGTACCTACTTAAAATTAAATTCATCCTCTTTTTTCCTTAGTGTGTCTCACCCAGCTCAGGTTGTTTTGCCTTTCCCTCGATGGGAACCCAAAGAGAAACCTGTAAGAGAGGATGACGTCGGCCCTCAGGTTCAACACATTTATGAGGTACGGAATAAACAGACACAAAACAAATGATAAACATGGAGTGATTCAAACACGGGAATAGAAGAAGAGAGAGGGCTCTGTTAAATGGCCAGTAAACAGCAAATATTCAAAACTGTGGTATCCACTAACTTACATACACACACACAAAGTGCATAAACATACAAGTCATGCCAAAACTTATCAACATAACTTATTAACATATACTGAACACACTGAGTGTGAGTCCATTTATTTCTTTTTATCTGAAAGACAGTATAATTTAATGGCTCAATATTATTTTTAACAACAACCCAATTATCTCTGCAACAGTAAAATCAAACACTAATCTGCAATAAGAAATCTGGTACGCTTACCACAATAAACTTTCCCAATAGGGTGTAGTGCATTCAGCTAGCAAAAACCAACTTCTGGAAAGCTATTTATTTGTTGTTTGTTTTTGTGGAGACTCTTGACCTCTTTTTGCTGCAAGAGGGCCTCACTAAACGCCATCTGTCCTGTGGCTATTCATTTTTTAATTGGCTGTAATGTTGGCCAGACGCTGTACAGATGGTTTATGTTAGAAGCAGCTTCAGCTCATGTTCGATCCAATTGCTAATGCTAGCCCAGAGTGTTTGATTAAATATTTATCAGTTCTTGTACATTCTTCTATGTTAAATAAAAATCTGATGATTCATATTAATTTATTTGGCATCAACAGCACTCCTTATGAAAATTTACATAGTTTTATTTTAGCAAATGAGTTTTTTTATTTAATACACAGCATGGTATGTTAATAGCCATTTATCGGTTATTGGCTATAACATGAAAACAATTATCGGCCTATTAGTATTGGCCATAATTTGCATACCACTATAAGTGTTTATAAGGGAACAACTTGAATATTTTTTAATAGATTTAAATGAATTCAGTTTATGCTGATTTTGTTGTTAATCTCTTTTTGTATTTCTTCCAAGTTACATAATAAGGGTCCGAGTTCAATAAGCAGGACTGTGTTGGAGGTGGGCTGGCCCAGTCAGTACCGTGAGGAACACCTCCTTTATGCCCTCCAGATCATCACTGACGGTCCTGTTCACTGCAATGTCAACGGCTCCCTAAACCCGCTGAAGTTAGAGGTAACACGTGCACACAAACTCTTTCTTCTCTATCCTCTGTTTTTTTTTCTCCTTGAGAGTGTCCTTCTTAAAGAGATCCGATGCAAGAAGAAAGTGTCCACATTCACTTAGTTTTTTTTAACAATGCTCTGACCAGATCTTTCCTCAGACACAGAGCAGCAAGTTATTTGAACTAGTGTTTCTTTCTCCATCTGCATCACATCTTTCTCTCTTGTATGTGTTCCTTGCTGTCATAAATCTCAGGTTTCTGTGCTTTTACTAATGAGCCTCAAATAAATGTAAAACTATGACTGCTGAGTCCTGCTTGTTTTTGATCAGAGTGTTGGACTAATTCTGACCTCTCTGCTCTCTTGACTGGACTTTATTATCGCTGTTCAGATTTCATGTGCAGTCATTATGAAGCGTCACAACGTCCTCATGAAGTCTCTGTGCCTTGTAACTGATCTGCATTCACGCTGAGTTCAGAATTTTAACCACCTGGACTGATATTAGAGCTCTTTTCCTGTGAACTTTACAGGAGAGCGATTTGGCCCAGAGTTTTGGCCGAGAAGTTTGTGTCTGCCTCTCTGGCCACATTCACACAGTGACAAACACTAGAATAAAAATAGAAAAACTGAAAGAAGTAAGAAATATTTAGTAAGTACTTATTTTTCCTTCCTTGTGACATATACATATTAGGGGTGTAATTATACACGTATTCGTATTGAACTGTTCGGTACCAGGCTTTCGGTTCGGTACGCATTACAAACCGGACTAATCCTATTACATTTGGAAAATAAAAGGGCTTAAAGTGTGTGAAATATAATGTTCTCTGTGCCACTGCGCTCAACAAGGCAGTCCAAACGACGTAACAGGCAATGTGCTGTCTGCCCGGTGGCGTAACGGACAGCCCCACAATAACCTCCCCTTGCTGGGTTGTGTCGAAAGACGATGATCTTGTATCGACATTCGACAATAGCCAGAGATGTTGTCAAAAACATAAATTATTGGCAATATTAAGAGTATTTGGCATTTCCAAATAGTGTAGGCCTGTTACATTCTTATTTTTATTAGGCCTATTATTATTTTGAAGTTTCTTTTATTATTAAATTAAAATTACAATTAATTTGCCCCGCAATATTACCGCATTAACTGATGCGGTAATATTATATAGCAAAAGATTAGGCTATTTACTCCTCAATTAAAATGTTTTTTAAAGGGGTCCTATTATGCTCTTTTACAAAGTCTTGATTTTGTTTTGGGGGTGTACTAGAACAGGCTCTCATAGGTTGTTCGAAAAACACATTATTTTTCACATATTTTACATTATTACAACACCTCTCTCCCCAGTCTGGCATGAATGACTCGAATAGTTCCTGTATCAAATGAAGGCCCGCCTTCTGAAATACGAAATGTGCTGTGATTGGTTAGCTGGGCCAGTGTGTGTTGTGATTGGCAGCACTCTGCACCTGGTCGGGAAATGTCATGCCCCTTACCATAGCCGCCTGCGAGTTTCAGTGTAAATGTTCCGTCAAAATCTAATCAATTTGAGCGCGATTTAAACCCGGATGATTGTAACTACTCTAAGTTCGTCTGCCTTGGGAAAGCTTGTGATTTCTGTTAAATAAAATATCTCCTTTTGAAGTGGACTTTGAGCTTTGTAACTTTGCAGATCTTTTTTATTCTGAAACAGCAACATTACAGACTAACTAAAGTTGAAAAAGTGAAAAAGCATAATAGGACCCCTTTAAAAAAAAGGTATTTTATAGCAGGTCTATTATGCAATTAATTTTAAGCATATAATTAAAATATTAACACTGCTGCAGTCATCAATAAAAATCAATTAAATAAAAAGCTTTAGCCTATTTCAAGCACCGACTTTCAAAAACAACCTGTTTAATACGAAATACGTTTCTTCTCTTTTTTTTCACTATGTACAGGCCACAAGAGAAATATTAAGGGAATACATTAAAACAGTTAGCTATATATAGTTATCAGCATATGTTGAAGTAGATTGGTCTCTGAGAGAATATGTGGCGTCAGATGCCGAAAGCTCCGTCATTACTCCGTCATTCCGTTTTTACTTTCAATTTTTGCATAGTGAATTGATTGAGATTAAGACACTCACCGGCAAAACTCTTGCGCAAAGTTTGCACGTTGCTTGTGTGATATCCATTGGCTCACCTTTATGGTTTAAAACAGAAATATTTCCAACATTGCGACGTAAACAATTACCCCCCACCACCTGTATTGAAAACATACTGAACTGTGACACCACTGTGTCGTATCAAACCAAACTGTGAATTTTGTGAAACATTACACCCCTAATATATATAACTGAGCTATTAAAACTATTAGCTATTAAAGAATTGATCACTGAAGTAAACTAAATATAGAAAATTAGAAAACCAAATTGCAAATGTTGCATTGGAAACTGAATGAAATAAGAAAGTTTAAGCACCAAAATTAATAAAAACTATAACTACTTTTATAAACTAACGCACATAGCACATTGCATCTCATTTTTTAATTCCTCTCCTATCTCTGTCCTTCTCCTGCACACTTAGACCTCCACTCTTCAGGACACTCCAGAATTACTGGGCTTTCTGAGGAACAGCAGCACTCCGACTCGCCGCAGACGATCTGTTTCTACAGCCCAGAGTTACAACAGCAAGATACTGGTACACACACACACACACACACACACCAGTACCACAAACACTCACACAAGCCACCTGAAGCGCATGGCTGCCCACCCTGTGGGAACAGCCTCATATATGTGACAGATGGACTCTTATGTCGAACTTAACGTGTTATGGGGACCTGTGTTGACCTCAAAGGCTGAGCTCACCTGTAAATCTCATAACATACTCCGTCATTCCGTTTTTACTTTCAATTTCTGCATAGTGAATTGATTGAGATTAAGACGTTCACTGGCATAACTCTTGTGCAAAGTTTGCACGTTGCTTGTGTGATATCCATTGGCTCACCTTTATGGTTTAAAACAGAAATATTTCCAACATTGCGACGTAAACAATTACCCCCCACCACCTGTATTGAAAACATACTGAACTGTGACACCACTGTGTCGTATCAAACCAAACTGTGAATTTTGTGAAACATTACACCCCTAATATATATAACTGAGCTATTAAAACTATTAGCTATTAAAGAATTGATCACTGAAGTAAACTAAATATAGAAAATTAGAAAACCAAATTGCAAATGTTGCATTGGAAACTGAATGAAATAAGAAAGTTTAAGCACCAAAATTAATAAAAACTATAACTACTTTTATAAACTAACGCACATAGCACATTGCATCTCATTTTTTAATTCCTCTCCTATCTCTGTCCTTCTCCTGCACACTTAGACCTCCACTCTTCAGGACACTCCAGAATTACTGGGCTTTCTGAGGAACAGCAGCACTCCGACTCGCCGCAGACGATCTGTTTCTACAGCCCAGAGTTACAACAGCAAGATACTGGTACACACACACACACACACACACACCAGTACCACAAACACTCACACAAGCCACCTGAAGCGCATGGCTGCCCACCCTGTGGGAACAGCCTCATATATGTGACAGATGGACTCTTATGTCGAACTTAACGTGTTATGGGGACCTGTGTTGACCTCAAAGGCTGAGCTCACCTGTAAATCTCATAACAGGTCATTCATATTATGCTTATTTTTTTGCTCTCTCAAAGTGTCTCTTTAGGGGGTTTGTGTGTGTGTGTGGATGAACCAGCTGGTTTTGATAATCATAGTCCATCACACGTCAGGCATTGAGATAAGACAGGGCAGAGGTCATGTCCTATGCACATACACAAACAGTTGACATAGATTCTTCATACATACACACCATCACTCATCTCTTTGAATGTGACCACAACAAATCATTCAAAATCAAGTGTGAGGCTTTCACGACACACAGCACATCTACAGAGGTTCAACAAGTTGAAAAAGCTTAGATTTTACACTTTCTAACTCAGCACTGTGTTATTATTACAAACAGTATTATCAGCAAAAGAACTGAAGTGACAGTTTGAAATGAAAAATTCTTAATTTTATGACTCAAAATTTCTTAGCTCCAAAACTTTCTAGGTTTTACTTAGATGTTCAATCCTAGATTTTTAATTTTTAATGAAGAAATATATGAGATAAAAACAGATCTCAGGCTCGTTCTTCACTTTTTCTCTCATTGTGTGTGTTTGTAATAGAATTGCTCAAATATCAACTGCCTGATGGCGGAGTGTGTTGTGGATCGCTTGGATCGAGGGCAAAGCGCAGTGATCAAGTTCAGATCTCGACTCTGGGCTCACACCTTCTTACAGGTACTTTTATCACACAAATATCCTCGCATTTCCTGCTAATTGACCAAGGAAGTTTTGTTGGTTAGCCTTCCCTTACGAAAAAGAAGTTTATTCAAGTGTGCTATTAGTATACTTCTTTTAAACTAAAAATAGGAAAGTATACTTTTAGTCTACTTTTTATGTACTTCTCAGAAATGGGCTTTATGTACTTCTCAGAAATATACTTGAACTTTACTTAAGTATACTTACTAAAATAAACTTGAAGTATACTACTTTTTGGTAAGGGTTGTTAAAGGGATAGTTCACTCAAAAATGAAAACTCTTCGAGTAATCATTTACTCATCATGTCATTCATGCAGCATGGATGCAGCATAGAATCTACTGTAGTGTATAAACATTTACAAACTGTCAGTGTTTTCAAATGTTATCTTCACGATATCCCTGTAAAGTCCAGCTGGTGATTTTCACTTCTTAAATCACTGTATGATCAAAGGCTCTTATTAAGCTGCGTTTACACTGACTGTGATTTGCAGCAACAAACTGACCAGCAGTAATTCATTTTCAATGAGGGTTGGCTATTTGAGGCGACATGAGCGACTGTGGCCGATGCAACAAAGTTGAGCAGAGTTCAGCTTTATGCAAATGCACAACGACATAATTTGGAAACTTCCAATGGGAGTGCAGAGAGTGAAGTGTAGGAACTCCTAAATCATACAGGTTTGGAACAACATGTGGGTGAGTAAATGATGACATGAAATTAATATGTTCATTTTTGAGTCAAAACGTGGTGTTTATGGCCACCTTTCTTTCTTTCTGAACACAACAAAGTGTTGTGTCACCCTCAGATGGTAGGTTAGTGTCACAGGAGATGACATCACCAGTCTAGTTAGACATCTTAAACACCTCAGTCAAGTGACGTCATAAACCCTGACATCGTCAGAACAAAATGCCTTTCATCTCATGTCCAGAGTAACGTCCACAGAAACCAGACACATGTATGAGAGCACGTACACTAGTGTGTCTGCAGGACAGTAGTGATCTATGCATGTGTGTGTGAGTGATCCTAGTGTGCAGGAAGTACATTAAGTTTTTGTTTTGCTGCTCTTTTGACCACTGCTTCTCGCTAAGCCTCATCCATACTGAAGCCATTACAACTCAGCGCCCTTTCAGACACCCGCCATGTGCGTTCTGTTAATGTTAATCTGACATTTTCCTCTTCTGCAAGGGGCCGGCCTCTATCCCGCTCGCTCCGAGATGTTTCCATGTGTGTTGTATTTACGCTAATCCATTGCTTTCCTCTGGCAGAGACGAAATGACCACTACACGCTAAACTCCACAGTGTCCTTTCAAGTGATGGCCATGCCTTATCGGATCAAAGCTGATTCACTCCCACACCAGAGCAAATCAGTGAGTAATCTAGTGTGTTTGTGTGGGTGCAGATTGAGAAAAGTGGAAAACAACAAAGGAAAAGGAAAAGAGAACATGTGGGTTAGAACAAGAGAAAAAAATATTCTCAACTGAGTGTTAAGATAGACTAAACGCCGCTGAGTTCAGTCTGTTTAGCTTCGATAAGGAAGGTAAAGGGAGATTGTGGATTAGTTTGAAGCATGGAAGTTTCTAGCATTCCTATTTTTTGTTTTTTTCATATTTAGAAGAGAGTGGAAATTATAGAAAATCATCAGGAGCAAGGTCCGTGTAACCCTTTGCAGTTCTTTGTTCAATTCGCACCATCAAAATGAACCAAATGAAAAGTTGGCTTCAAACTTTCATTTTCAATTTCTTTGGAGCAATTTACAAACGGATAATTGTCTCTCATTTTAATTTTCAATTACGCTCCCCCTATTTACCCAGAGCGCTGTATGTAGGCTATAGGGCCTATGCCTATGCATTGGCACGTCTGACCATGCAATAATCTGGGTTCACACAGATGTTTTGGTCGCGAGACAGGTCAGTGGAAGTTTTTTTAAATTTATTTTATTTTTTTTAACAGCAAGGTCTAGAGACTTGTTTTTAGAAGCTGAATTTCTTTTAACTTGAGCGCCATGTTTTAGATTGATGTATTATGCGCATAGGCGGAGCGTGTGTAAGGCTTTTGTTCCAAGAAATGAAAAACAAGAATTCATTGAAACTCATCAGTTTTGTTGAGTGCGCGTGCGTTCGCTGACTAAATACCGGACTCTTGCGAATTCTCTCATAATAAACAACAAAGCGCAGATGTGTTAAATACAAATTCGGTCCCATTAAACATTCTTTTAGCCTACATGACACCCATGTCTTGTTCTTGTCTAAAAAGACGGGTTTATGATGTTTAATACATTTGGCTGCTTTTAGCCTTACCCTGGAGTTCATTTTGATGGTGCGAATTGAACAAAGAACTGCAAAGGGTTACACGGACCGAGCAAAATCAGGAAATGTTACGAATCAGATTTGAACTCTGTTTCCACAAGAGCACCACGATTCAATGTTTTGGAATGTACACTACAGTTAAAAAGTTGGGATCAGTTTTTTTTTTTATTCAAGAAATGTTAAATAAATGCTGTTCTTTTGAACTTTCTATTTATCAAAGAAAACCAAAAATATATTAGAATCATTTCTGAAGGATAAAGACTATAGTAATAACTACTTAAGATTCCGATTTACCATCACAGGAATAAATTACATATTAAAATTGGACATATTACCATAGTACTTCCGTGGTATTTTGGGCACGTACCATGTTATTCTTTGAAATACATTGGAGTACCATTTAAATACAATGATATGATTACTGTATGCTATTATCACCACAGTATTTTTTGTAAGGCTCTTTGTGCATTAACAACATTAGGGCTTCTAAGCTGAGTGCTATACACAATACATAATGCCCACACTTTCCTCTCTGTGTGTGTGTGTGTGTGTGTGTGTACTAAAACTGACAGAAGATAAAGGAAATGAAATAATAATAATAAACAAAGTTTCTGAAGGAGCTTCTGTTCCATTTAGTTGTAAAATGAGACAAAGTGATGAGAGGCGATAAGGGAAAGTAGGCTATCAAACTGATTAATGCATGCTAATATCGTAGCTACATCAGTGCTTGTAAAAAATTAATGACCTCTGTGTTTGTGTGCGCTTGTGTTTTTAAGATTGGCACATTTGTGGTGTGGGCCATTCCTGACGTTTCTTTTGCCATTCCCCTGTGGGTAATAATTCTGGCTATACTGCTGGGACTGCTGGTGCTGGCTATGCTTAGCCTAGCAATGTGGAAGGTAGGTCGACTTAATACACACACACACACACAGTCTCACACTGACCTCCATCGGCTCTAAACGTGATGCTGTTTTGAATACAGTATTCATCAGTCACAAAACTGATAATAATGAATTTTAAAAGTTCATGTAAATGCCCTTAATATGGCTTTTCTGTTGATTCTGGTTGACAGAGGAAATACATGCTCTCAGAGTGTTTCATGTTGGCATTAGTCTTCAAGAACAGCTAAATGCGTCTGTCTTTGCTTCAGTGAAATAACAAAACAAAGGAACTTCAGGGGGTAGAGAAAGAGATGGCTGTTAGAGATAGCGTGAGAGAAGGAGTTGGTGGAGGAAGTAGAAAAGGGGGCTGGAGGAAGTGAAGTGAAAAGAGGTTTGGGGAACATTGAAGAACTTGATGAAAATTGGCAAATCAGATTAACAGATAAAGCAGAGAGAGATAGGGAGTGCTGTTGCAGTTGGGCATTAATGAGCCATTTGTGATGTTATCAGTGTTTTGTCTGCAGAGCTGTTCTCAGGCTCTTGATTGGGTCCCTATGGAGGAGACATGCCCTAATTGGCTAACGTGTACAAACACACACATATGCACTAAACACACTGAAGAGTGACGGGTGTGCGTGGGTGCACAAGAGGAAAATATCAATCAGATGCTGCGAGGGAGTTTTTAGAGCAGCTGTGGCTTCAGATTTTAGTTTAACATAGGCTATTATAAGTTTTATAGATAGTGTAGCATAAAATGGATTAGAAAAGTGAGGAAAACATGTAAGCGTCCTGCTGAGAATACAATATAATGGCCCCCTCTTGTGGTGAAATGGGTTGTTGACAAAGTGTTACTGAACTTTTTTAATCAACATTTATATATATATATATATATATA
>NW_015629307.1:377079-390982 GCF_001515625.1 Sinocyclocheilus rhinocerous
ACAGTTATATTGTCAGTGAAAATGTAAATAAAATGTGCATTTTGTGTATATAGTAATATGTAAATTTTTATTTATTTTCCATTCATTTCCAGGTTTAAATTTGATTTTGTGTGTTATGAGTTATGATGTTATGATTAATGATAGTATTATGATATAATATATATACATATATTATGAAATCATAAAAACTGCATGTATAATAATTAGGTGCATTCACTTATGTCAGCTGCTCATATAGAAACCAAAGGAAGTTCTTATTATGATTACTGGCCTTCTGCTTATCACAATATATTTCTAATTTTAAAGGAAATTATATCTGTATAATCCGCATATCCATAAATAGATCTGATTGCAGTCCTCTGAGTGAATCTCAGGTCTTAAATGGGCCATTGTTTTCAGCCTCTGAGAGCACATCTGTGCAAGTGTTTTAGAAGACAAAACATCGGAAGAAATGAATAATGTCTGTTATCCCAGGGATCATATTCTCATCATCTGTTCTTTGTATTTTTTTTCTTTTCCTCACCCGTCTCGTCCCACCTGCTCTCCTTCTTCAGTGTGGCTTCTTCGACCGAGCGCGGCCACCCAAAGATGACGACGTGTCGGACCGCGAGCAGCTGACCGCAGAAAAATCCACAGATGCGTGAGAGCAGAACAGATGACAAGTATGAATACAGAGGTCATGGGATGAAAATCACCATGAAGAGAGTGGAGGAGCTGTGGCCGAAGGTTTTCAGTATCTTTATAGAAGTCTACAGATCCAAGCCTGTAAATAAACTACAGCTCTCACACTGGACTGCGATCTGTGAGCTGGGCCACAGTACCACTCAAAAACATTTCTAAAGCTTTATTTAAAATGACGGAAGAGCAAGAACTCTGGACTTTGCACTCTGATAGAGCTGCAATATACCAGAACAAGACTATGCTGATCAATACAGTCCCAAAGATTAAGATCTCACTGTCTGATCAACTCCATCAGCTTACATTGAAGCAAAGTGATGATTTCTGACACTATATGGTTTAACATTATCAGCGGAACTTCCTATCATCTCAATCACCAGCTCAGCAAAAGATCTGGATCATTCCACACTACGCTTCACATTGGCTACATACACACTGCAGCTAAATATGGATTCACCCCTCTTTTAAAGGAACACTCCACTATTTTTGAAAATAGGCTCATTTTCCAACTCCCCTAGAGTTAAACAGTTGAGTTTTACCGTTTTCGAATCCATTCTTCTGATGTTTCATTTTTAAATATCAAACACCAAACAGGATAAACTGTTCCATATTTCATGTTTACAGCAGAGAGATTATTACTTTATTATTATGATTATTACTGTGGCAGCCTCAGGAGTGACTCCTGTTTTATGTACACACACAGAACAATTATTTAGGCGATTCACACCCACACTTGCAAGGAGTTGTCACTCCTAAAACTTTGCTGTGTGTATATGGCCATTTTTAACAGAATGTTTAAAAATAGCACATAGAATGTTACAAGCTGTGTGTAAATAATTAATGTCACCTGCAGTGTGTACTGTACTTTATGTATTGTCATAACATTATTGATAATGATGGTGTAGTGGTAAATTCTGCGATCTGAGTAGAATCTTACAAAGCTGGTCTGTTGCATCATTGCCCACAATGTAGTTTCACAGCATTGCCTCATTTCACATGTCTTGTTCATGATTGTACTGATTACATATTGAAGCTTGTAAAAGAATTGCTCACTAAGTACAAAGATGGGGGTGGGGGGGGGTTTGAACAGATATAAATTGTATGTGCAATAATGGGACATTTTTGAGTTGATAATTTGTGTGTACACTGGCTCCAAAATGTTTAAAACCTGAGGTTCAGGTTGTTTTGTATATAAAGTTAAAATACTTATTTGTCAGCCTGATGTGCTGACATGAATATTTCTTTTCCAAACAACAATATTTTGTCTTTCAGTGCTCTAAATGCATTGACCGATAATGTTAGATGACGTGGGCACATTTATTTCATCTGTTGGGAATTAGTTTTTTAGACTGCTGCTCTAACATGTTGTATTCAGAGCATGTTAATGTTTTTTGTTTTTTTTCTGGTTTCATATGGATTTTTACCTCAATCCATGTCCACCAATGTCTTTCAATACATATGGACTGAGAATACAAGAACTGGTTTAAAATAATCTTAGTCATAACAAAACCACATCTTGTCATATTTTCTCCTTTGGAAGGACATGATCAATGTTTCAGTTCATGATTGATGTATTATGATGTGCACCCCTGTCTATTTTTAGTTTACACACATCTGAAATTAAAATGGAATTTGAAACTATTCTTTATGTATTTCTATATATTTGAATTGTTGCATTGTTCTACCTTTGAATTGAACAAAATGAGGCAGAAATTTCAGATGCATTTGGAAGAAAGGTGGAAATACCGTATATAACAACTGGAGAAAGAGCAAATTGATTGACTGTTCTCAGTTTTATATATATATATATATAAGTTATACACGCAAGCTCATGCAAAAGTATGGAGAAGGCTTGGAACAGCTCATGATCCAAAGCATACAACATCATCTGTGAAACTTTGCATGCATGGCTTCCAGTGGCGCACTGGGTGACTGGTGTTTATTGATTATGTGACAGAGGACAGAAGCAGCCGGAAGAATTCTGAAGTGTACAGGAATATACTGTCTGCCCATCAGCCAAATGCAGCAAAGTTGATTGGGCGGCGCTTGACCCAAATCATACAGCAAAAGCAACCCAGTAGTTTTTAAAGATAAAAAAGTGGAATATTCTGCAATGGCCAAGTCAATCTCCTGATTTCAACCCAATTGAGCATGCATTTCACTTGCTGAAGACAAAACTAAAGGCAGAAATACCCACAAACAAACAACAACTGAAGTCAGCTACAGTAAAGGCATGGCAAAGCATCACAAAGGAGGAAACCCAGTCTCTGGTGATGTCCATGACTTCCAGACATAAGGCAGTCATTGCCTGCAAAGGATTCGCAACAAAATATTAAAAATGAACATTTTATTTATGATTATATTTATTTGTCCAATTACATTTGAGCCCCTGAAAATGGGGGGACTGCGTACAAAAATGGTTGTAATTCCTAAGCATTTTATGTTATATTTTTGTTCAACCCCTTGATTGTTTCATTTTAATTCTATTCTGGTGGCATACAGAGCCAAAATTATGTAAACTTTTTTTTTTAATGAATTGTTTGATTTGAATGATTCAATAAGTCATTTAGGCTATTAAAACAGGGACTTGCTGCCACCAATTGGTGGTCATATTTATTTCTCCATGACAGGCCTAAACCAACCAAGGTGCCAGCACTAAAACATAACCAGCAAAATATTGTTTAATTATCAATATTGACGAAAATTCCTCCATTTCAGGCCCCAGAAGGAAAAAAGCTTTAAAATTATAGTTCCTTTAAAAAGACTAATTTTTCATTAAATAAAAACCTTTTTAAAAATGTGCTACAGGATCTCCCCACCCCCAAAGAAACTGACCTTAATATTCACACTGAATTTTATATATATTACGTTTGGGGGTCATTCACTTGTTTAATTAAGCACAGTATTTTTTTCATACTTTGTTGCGAAGACACTGACTGACATGACCAGTGAAACCTTTAGGCCACGTACACATTTGTAAATTCGGCTGTCAAGACATTTATTATTATTATTATTTTTTTTTATTTTTTTTTGCTTAATCCTGTTATGTACACACACAGTTCAGTAATTTACGGGAGTGACAAGAGTAACTTGTGACACCTGCCTACTTTATTGACTGCATTAATTGGATCGATATATGAGCTCAAGCAACAACCCCAAAGATTATTATGAACATGGCAACCGTTTAAGACTTTACTCTGCGAAATAGCCGTACCAACAAAAACAGAACACGATGACTCTGGTGGTTTAGTTAAAATCGCCGAACATAACGACTCTGGTCGCTGTAATATTTAGGTTAAAAATATCAGAAACGCGAGACTAAAGAAAGTTATGGTGTCATGACCGCAGTTTCGAAAGTGAGTTCTGTTCCTTACACGCATGAAACGATTAACGCCAAAAATACCTACATTAATTTATTTCGAAAGTCTCTTTTTGTTTATATAACTGTTTTTTTTTATTTCGCTTTTGATAAAAATTAATTCGTGTTTGTCTTAGCTTATGTCACAATGTCAAATGACTGACACGTCAAACTCTCAAAGCGAATATCATTCAAATTTAAAATGAAAGTGTACAGTGCATCTGAAATTAGTCACACTGGAGAAGAAAAAGAAAGCGAAAGTTCCAAATTGTAGGTGATTTTTGTGAGTAACGAATCAGCTGTATTTGCTGGCGCAAGCGCTTTGATCTAATCAGTGGGTGATTTATTGAACAGGAAGAAATGGCGTCGAAACGTCCCTTTTCCGAAGAGGATTTTGCGTGTCCTGTTTGCTGTGACATTTTCAGCGATCCCGTGTTGCTTCAGTGTGGCCACAGTGTGTGTAGAGACTGTATCCAGCAGTACTGGACGACCAAAGGTTCAAGAGAATGTCCGCTGTGTCGAAAAAGATCCAACAAGAACCCTCCGGTAAACTTGGCTTTGAAAAACTTGAGTCTCGCTTTCCTGCATTACCGGGGCCCTTCAGAGGAGCTGTGCGAGGTTCACCGGGAGAGACTGAGTCTGTTCTGTATGCATGATGAAGAGCTCATGTGTGTGGTTTGCAGAGAGTCACACCAACACAGAAATCACGCGTGCCGTCCTCTCAGTGAGATCGCTGAGGAACGTAAGGTACGTATACTGGTGATGTTTAGTGACCTTAATCAATTTTGGCATATTTAATATTCTAACTCACTCATGTTTTCTTAATTTTAGAGAGTTTTTAGCAGTGAGCTTGATCTCTTGACTAGAAAAATGAAGATTATACAACATGGCAAATTCGAATGCAGTCACCAGGCTGAGCACATATGTGTGAGGAGGATGAGTTTGATTTATGAGTTTTTTTTTATTTTTTATTATTCCTGAGAATGACCTTATATAACACCTGTATTACATTATATAATTCTATTTTTATGTGTGTTTGGTGTTTAGCACCAGGTCTGGCACACAGAGAATGTCATCAAGAAGGACTTTAAACATCTTCACCAGCTTCTGTATGATGAAGAAAAAGCCATGCTTGCTGCACTGAACGAGGAAAAGATGCAGAAAACACAGCTCATGAAAGACAAAATTGAGAAGATGACTGAAGAAATATTATCTCTGTCAAGAACTATCAGAGAACTGAGAGCTAAATTTGATAGTGGGGATGTCCAGTTTCTTCAGGTTAGCCTTTTATTATTTCTTCTTCTGTTTGTCATCTTTTTTTCTTTATTTAATTCTATGTAACTTTAAAAGGTACAGCAAGACAACAACCTGTGATAAATAGTAAAAGCATGAAAAGAATCTACATATTCCAATTATATATTTGGTCATTTTTCTACAAAAAAAAAAAAACTGATGTAGGCTATGCTGTTCAGTCTTTATTAATTTTTCATATTTCCTACATTTTCAATAGAGCTTCAAGGACATATTGGAGAGGTGAGCAAGTTTACTCCCTTTACTCTTTTATTTTTTCCTCCGTATTGAAGTTAAGCAGCAGTGCTGACCTCTGAATGTACTTCCAGAGCCCAGGACATGAACCAAGAACCAGAAACTGTTCAAGGAGGGCTTATTGATACTGCACAATACCTGGGCAATTTGAAGTTCACAGTGTGGTCGAAAATAAGACAGTCTATCAGTTGCAGTGAGTTGATTTATGAAATTTTCATGCACAATATAAAGCGTTTCTTTAGTGAAGCTGATAAGCAATTAACAAACAAAAGGAAAAGTCTTAAAAATCTCGTTTAAAAAACATCAAGTTCCTAGAAATGTACTCTTAGTATTCATGTTTGTTTCATGATTTTGAAAAATGTTTTTATAATTTTAACGAAACGTTTCAATTTAATGGTAATCATAGAAAATAATGACCTTTTTTCTTTACACATTGAATATGTGCAGTTCTTAATCATTATTTTCACAAATCAGTATTTTTTTGAATAGAATAGTTGGCCCCAAAATTTAAATTTGCTGAAAATTTACTCACCCTCAGGCCATGGAAGAGGAAAAAAATTGTTGAAATTTAGCATTACATCACTTGCTCACCAATAGATCCTCTGCAGTGAATGGGTGCCGTCAGAATTAGAGTTCAAATAGCTGACAAAAGTAATCCACACGACTCCGGTCCATTAATTAAGGTCTTGTGAGATGAAAAGCATGTCTGTAATAAATGCATCAAGACGTTTTTAACTTCAAACAGTTGCTTTCAGCTAAAATATGAGGGTGTCTCTTGTCTGAATCAGGAGAGAATTGTTCACAGATCAAGCACCATTTATAAGCTAAAACATTCCAGAACAGTTGTAAACATATGTTGGTGAATTTTGATGTGAGAGGACAACAGGGGATGGACATTTTTTTTGCACTGAAGGAAGCATTATTATGAATTCTGGAGTTGTGTTTTGGCAGCGACCGTTTAAAGTTAAAATACCTTAATGATGGATTTGATTACAAACTGGCAGCTTTTCACTTGACAATCCGCTTGTTCAGTCTGACGTCACATGTCACTGCTTCCGGGTCCAATCGCTCTATCAGATTCCACAAGAAAACAACAAGCAATGCTAATATACACTCACAATGTGATAGTTGTTTAGACATGCATCATCTGATGCTACTTGGACACGTCTTCAGGATTACTGTGATGTTTTTATCAGCAACCATTCACTGCAGAGGATCCATTGGTTAGCGTGCATTGGTGTTGTAATGCTAAATTTATCCAAATCTGTTCCAATGAAAAAACTAACTTTACATCCTGGATGGTAAATTTTCAGCACATTTTCATTTTTGGGTGAACTATTCCTTTTAAAATACATTTTCAAGGTAAAAGCTATTTTTTACTGAATTCATATTATTAATTACTAAATATTATTATTATTATTATTATTAAGTATGGGTGGGAGTCACACCTGACATGTTACAGCCTAAACTAACCTGACATGGTCATAGAAAGGTCAAATCATCTGATGCTTTAGTTTACAAGACTTATTGACACTGACACAGTTTATGAGGGTCTACAGAGGTCCTCTCTGATATTTCCAATTTTCTTTTCTTTTTTTCTTTTGGACCACATGATTATGATTTGGCAGTTTTTCAAACATTAATAAGCAGTAAAGCAATTGTATTAAAATGCTGGTTTCTAAGCATCGATTGATTACATTTATAATGCAACGTCTTAGTAATATTCTCTGTTTTCAGCTCCTGTGGTGCTCGACCCAAACACCGCTAACTCTCAACTTATACTGTCTGAAGATCTGACATGTGTGAGGGACCGAGATGAGCAAGAGGAGGAGGACGTAGATGGTGTGCAGCTTCCTGATAACCCGGAGAGGTTTGATCGGTGTCCCTGTGTTCTGGGCTCTGTGGGCTATTCCTCAGGGACACACATTTGGGATGTGGATGTGGGAGATAGCACTTTCTGGATGCTGGGTGTCACTACAGAGTCTGTCAAGAGAAAAGGAACCAACAGCTTGCCCAGCGAGGTCTGGTGCATCGGCTATGACAGCGACACGCTCAGTTTGAAGGCTCCTCAGGAGTCGTGCATCCCTTTCCTTGGGTGTGAGAAACCAAAGCGAGTGAGAGTGAAACTCGATTTAGATGAAGGACAGCTTTCATTCTCAGATCCTCTCAGCAAATCACTCTATCACACATTCACAACCAGTTACACGGAGAAGGTCTTTCCGTTCTTCTGCAGTCTGTGCAGCGTCTCTCCTCTGAGGATTCTGCCTGTGGTCAAGCTCTCGAATTAAAAGAGAGAGAAAGTCTGTTTAAAAGTTTTTGTAGGTTTGGCATGATGTCTTTCTGAAAATGTGTAAGGTAATAGAAAAACAGTGCAAATTGACTGGTGATTTATATTCTTGAACTTTGATTCAGTGTTCTTTGCAGTTTTTTTGCAGGTTATTTTTTTTTATTTTTTTAAGTAAATTCAAGAAAAATGCATATTCAGTTTTCAAAAGTTAATTTGGTTTACACTGGAAAAATTGGTACATTTTATACAAATAAAGTGTCATTACTATAAAGATCACCATGATAAATCTTTATCATTTTTGAATGCACCGTCTCTCTTGTTTGCATGTTAGTGAGATGAGAGAAATAGTTATAGTATTAGAATAGTTCTAAAAGAAGTGGCAATAATATCCGATGAAAACAGAAACGGAGACCATACACTTGATATCATAGTAAAAGGAACAAGGCAACACCCGCACATTCATTCATTTATTTTAATACGGCTCTTACGAAAATTAGCCATGGTATGTGTAGTAAAACTGTGGCAATACAAATGGAAATCAGAACCGGGGGGGACATGATTGCTACATATTTACTATAGTAAAACCATGGTCAATTTTTGTAAGGGTGTTTATCAGTCAAATTTATTTAAAAATTTAAACCGGTATGAAATATGATCAGTAAGAGAAAAACATTGTTAATGAGAAGACGAACTTGACTGCAGCAGGTTAGTTGGGAAATAAATGTATTTGTTCAGAATGCACATTTGGAAGGGAAATATATTAATAGGAACATTTCAGCAGGTGACATGAGATGTAGCGCTACAGTAACACCAGCGAAAGAAAGGATATGGAGGATTCTCCCATTAGTTTTGACTGCGTTGCGACGGGACCGGAAGTGGCGATACACTGCTTCACTTACCGGATATAGGAAGTGCGATAAAGGTCCATTGACAATACTGGACAGGAGATGGCGGTCTAATCCGTCTTTCTATAGGACAGACCAGCACCGTGTTACTGGCATTGAAATTGTTAAACTGGTGGCGTTGACACGCTTTTTGTCGTCGTTGTTTCGAGTCGAGTTGGGGGGAAACAGCGGCAACACGGAGATGCTGAGCGGAGGGGTTTTCTAGTCGCCCATCGGTGTTCAATGACATGAGCAGATTTGCTAAAACTCCAAATTATGGCAGGGAACCTCAGCTGCTACGAGTCTCTAGATACTCCTGCCGCCGCATAGAAAAGCCGCATTGTTGAGCAAAATCCTTGTAACCGTGAGCAGCAATAATGCGAGGCGCGGACAGCAGCAGCAGGTCTGCCGTGATTGTGCTCTGCCTGCTGGGATGCGATTTATGGACGGCGGCTGCTAAAACACTGCAGGAGAACAGCGATGCCAAAGGTACGAGACACGCCGTTTACACCCACGAATACATCACTCCTGTGTAGGTTTGTAAAGATCTTGATAGAGATTTGGAAGCTTTGCTTTGGCTTTCTGGATGGCATTCCCTGTGCTAACTGTTAGCAACCTTAGCATATAATAACGCAAAGTGTATAACGGCCATAACGCGAAGACATGTCTTATCAATTAAATAGTTTTTAATGTAATATTGACGTAATTAACCAGGCAAACTTTGTTAAATGTTAGTAGTTCGATTGATCTGGTGTTTTGTAACTCTCAAGCCATCTGTTTGAAATCGGATCTCATTTTTGTGATGCCTGTCGTTGCAACAAGCATCACTGCAGCTTCCAACGCACATGAACCGAGTGGCGCGTGTCATTTTCTGTAGGTGAGACCGAGGACTGTTACACTTTTTTTTGGTCTGTTTCTCAGTGTTTTTGAGGCTCATTTGTTTACAACTTATATGATACAACTTACAGTAGTTGAGAAATCTACAACGTTTTTATAAACTGTAAAAATTAATGTTAAATACAAAGAAGTGCTATTGTCACAACCGGTCCACTATTGTTATTTTTGCGTTTTTTGCATGAATTAATTCAATAAAGAAATAGAATATATATCATATTTTTATTCTAATAATATATGTCCATGTATTAAAGAGCTAACGTTACTCTCCTTGTCTGATCAGTCATGATATTTATTTTTTTACATGTATATCATTTATAATGTATGTCAAATTGAACAGGAGAACCCATCCATTAAACATTCATTATTAGATATATACTTTCTTACCTCAAAATTGGTTTCTTTTCTTTTTTTTCTCCAAGTCCTTTGTTTTTATAGAGAGGCTTAGAAACTGAGAAGCTTAAAGACTTTGTAGTGATTTCACCCATCATCTTGTTCATTTCGAAGATCTTTCTTAAATCTTAATGGATCTTGTTTATGTATGCCGTGACCCGTGATTTGTGATTGGTTTTATTATGAGATTATTTCAGGCTTCTGACTATTTCTGACTGCTTTAGTCTAAATGATCTCACTAATGTATAACGTAATGCAATATTAAGTGTCTGTGCATTAAGATGTCAATGTGCCAGCGAGGAAGGAAATTAAGTCGTTTTCATATCACTAATTCACATTTGACATTTACGTAATCCTGATATCACGTTGAATACTTTGAGGTGAAGCACGGGTGTCAGGTTGTAAAAACCTGCTTAAAAGATATGGTTGGCAAAGCTTACCTCTTGACAGCAGATTGATTTAGCAGCTCATAGACTGCCAGTTTGGTTAAATCCTCCCTGTCTGACCTTAAACCCCCTCCTCTCTCCTGATGGAGTGTCCTCCTCCGTCTCCTGCTGATGAGCAGCGGCAGCACAGATGGGTCTGCTGCTTTCTCTTCTTTAGGACAGTAGACTGGCACATTGTATGCTTTGAGTATGCAAAATAGGGCTTTCCTGCCTTTTGTCTGGGCTGTTCCACTTCCTCATCTCTGGGATCTGAAAAGGGAATGCTGTGTGTGAGGCCTTGACACTGTATAGTCAGGCCTGGAGTGAGTTTTGCCATGCAGCTTTAAATCTTATTGGCTGTATTTTTTTAAATCTTAATTTCTTAGTTGGAATGTAGTTTATGCAAAGCTTTGGATTTAGTTACTATTAATGTGTTCTATTTTTATGCTCCACATTGTTTAATAAGTTATAGCTTTGTCAGATGATTGTAGTTAATATTAATAATAATGCTTATTAAAAATGCAATATTGTGAATCTCAGATGACTTGAAGAGTGATCTCTGCCTGGTTTTTCTAATAAAACCAAATTTAATGTAATATTTATTTGCTTTTCATATGCAAGTCTTTGCTTTTATAGGCTAATCTTTATTTAATTGTTGCTACCATTTAACAGGTTCTTATTTTGAAAGAAAGGGAATGATCTATCTTTATAAAGAAGTTTAGGGTCATTTGGAGTTTTTGAACTTTATATATCATTTAACTTTCATATTGACATCAGTAATATACTGTTTAACAAAGTAGTTCAATATACAGTACATATACACACTACTGTTCAAAAGTTTGAAGTTAGTAAGACTTGTTTTTTTATAAATACTTCTATTCAGCAGATATGCAATAAATTTATCAAAAGTGACAGTGAAGACATTTATAATATTACAAACAATTTCAGTTTCAAATATATGCTGTAAGTTATTTTGAACTTACTATTCAACAAAGTTTCCTGGAGAAAATAAAACATCAGTTTCTACAAAAATATTTAGCCACACAACTGTTTTCAACATTGGTAATGATAAGAAATGTTTCTTAAACACCAAATAAGCATATTAAAATGATTTCTGAAGGATCATGTGACACTGAAGACTGGAGTAATGATGCTGAAAATTCAGCTGTGCCATCACAGGAATAAATTACATTTTAAAATATATTCAAAAAGAAAATATTTTAAATTGTATTAATATTTCACAATATTACTTTTTTTTTTTGCTGTATTTTTGATCAAATAAATTCAACCTTGGTGAGCATTGGAAATTCTCTCTTTTTTTGAAAACATTTGAAAATCTTACAGATTTGGTATATAATTTATACAAGCGTCTTTTGTTACCACACAAAGCAAGTCAGTATGCCTTGTGCTTCTGAATAATGATTTTTACTGAGGATATGCATAACATTGTATAACACGATGCAATGCATCTAGCGAAGGAAAGAGTCCAGATTAAGAACTTTAATTGAAAACAAACTGCGTAGCTGGAAATGAGTTTGCTTTGCACTGATGTTTAAGGCGTTCACTCAGATAATAATATACTCGCTGCTTATACAAATAACAGGTACATACTGCAAACAGCATTTTTTGTTTATCTATTTGTAATGACCTCCAGTCGGATATTTACTGTAAGCAGTTGCTTGTTGTCGCACACGCACCCAAAAACAGAGACTAAATGGACCCCTTAATAGTTTCCTGCTATAATGCACAGGAGCTTAGAACAATGGGTCTTAGGAAACCAGCTATGTTTTAGAGCTTGAGAGACTCATAAAGGCAGATAAAGAGAATAAGTCTGGTGTTTCCCACTCGTTAATGATCAGTTTTCTGTGGTATAGTCTGGATTTTGGATATTGCTTGTTACAGTGCAGAGATGGAAGGATGTGTCTGTTTGTTTGCAAGCTAGCATTTCAAAGCATTTTAAGCACACGGGAGACCACTATTGTGCTTAATTTTTTTATGTGGTCATGTTTTCAGCGAACACTCAGACATTTTCTCATCTCTGATTACCAAAACCAGACTGTCTCCCATGGGCAAGCCGGTCAGGCAACTCTTTCTCTTCACTCACAAGCATTATCTTACGAACAGAGATAGTGGACTTTTATATCACTCTAAATGTGCCTTGTTAGGCTTGGAGAGTTTTACATCTCAAATCTGTCATAAATACAAAGATTAAAACTTATCGAAATAGCGGCTTGATTTAGGTGAGGTTGTGTGTTAATAGCACCAGGCCTGTTTTCTGAACCATTGTGTGTCTTTATTTTAGAAAGTTGTGATTTTTACTGATGTATATAGGGTTATGTTTGATTGGTAACACCTTAGTAAGTCATTAAACAGCCCTCAATGCAAACTTTCTTGTCCACTGTTGACGTAAGTTTGGGTTTACAACAGTTTTAATAGGATTGTTTTAGCTGTGAAGGTGTTTTAAGGAAAGGTAGAAGAAGAAAAAATCCTCTGAAGGAAATACTTTTAGATCTGATTAGAATTTTATGGGCTGAATCGTCTGTTTTTGTGCCTGTGAAACATGATAATCCTCCAGATAACAGCAGTCTTTTAACTTTAAGCAGAGCCTCAGCCTGGACGTACTGAATGAGCGTGGAACTCTCTCTCATTCACACACACGGCCTGTGTGTCTCCTTTTATAGAGGGAGGGAGAGAGACAGCCAGTCTGCTGCACATCTGTATAAGTCATTTTCCACAAAACGGAAAGACACGCTTGTTTTATTTTTTTAAATGTGTAAAACTGAAAATGAAATTTATTAGAAAGTTTTGCTATTAGACATGTGAAATTCAAGAAGAATGTATTAACCTTACATTAATATTTAAATAACGTTCTTTGGAACTGTTCTTTGCCAGTATAGAACAAGTTGTTCTTTAGTGGGATGGTCCCTTCAATGGGAAACAAATTTCCCAATGGAGAAGCCATGTTCATAAGCTCTAGATTAGAGGTTGACCGATTGATCGGCCGGCATATTTTTGGCATTTTTTAATTAATCGGCAGCTAAGCGTTGTTGCAGAACGCCGGAGAATCTCTCTCTGGCTGCGTGAGAGACGGAGCAACTCGCACTCTGCAGCCGCTTCTTGTTCACACACAGCTTCAGCTAATGATGGCAGGGCAAAACAGTCCGTTTCGAAAGCGTAAGTTAAGTACGGTTTACCCTACTAGAATTGATGCCGGAACGTTATCATATTCATAAGTGCAAGTCATTTGCATGTGAAAGTAGAAACATATGCAATTCAGACGAAACTTCTGGGCTGATTATAACGTGCACGATAACTTTCCTCATGAAATGTGTGTGTGGGTCCGACAATAGCCTCCACGATGTCATCGCTCGTGGCCAGCGCACTCTTAAGCAGTTATGAGCAGCAGGCTGTGTAATATGTGTGAACTCTTTTATTTTTG
>NW_015629307.1:391008-397174 GCF_001515625.1 Sinocyclocheilus rhinocerous
TTGAATAAACTGAGCACTGCATGTTTCAAAATTCAAATGCAGCGCGGGTGTTTTTATATGAATGTATCTGTGAAAAGAACTGACCGTCTTCAGAAAAGCTTCTATGTCATTTTCGTTCGTCTTTCCTGTAATGCCTGATAAAGTAGCGCTTATTTGATTACAGCCGTTACCGGGGAAACCGCGATATCTCTGCTCCAACAGCGCCTCCTGCTGGCAGAGAATGAATTAGCATTTGCAAGTCTGTGAGAAATGCTGGTGTCTGTCAGCAAACATAAACAAAAAGCATGCTTCAGAACTGTTTTGAGAAGGTGCTTAAGTTTTGAGCCATGAATTATTACTCTGTATTAGGCTACTACTACTATTACTATCTTGTATCCTGCAATAATCATTTACTCAAACTCACTTTTATGAGATGGAGAAAAAGAAAATCAGTCAAACATATCGGCCAAAAAAATCGGCGTCATATATCGGCCATCGGCTGCCCTGATTTCTAAATATCGGCATCGGCCAGTGAAAAACCCATATCGTTCTACCTCTACTCTAGGTAATCAAGCTGTCTGTGTTGTGACAGAGTAAATTGCTAGTTACTCTTGTTAATGTAAAAAGAGGCTGAAAATGAGTTTTATTGCATTCGATGAATGACTTTATCATACAAGTACTGAGCCCACAGTTTTGATTACTTACTAGTGCCAAAAAATTGCTGATGGTCTTATAGAACTAAAATGTTTTGAAAATAAGACTGAGGATTGTGGTTAGGGTTTGGTTATTTGACTTTCTTTCAAATGCAAAAGGAAGAGTGTAACCATGACCTCAATATTATTGTCAGTATTACTGTTGTTGACTGTTTCTAGCGCTGTAATTTTGAAAAGGCAGTAGGTACCTGTTAGCCTAGCCAAATTGTGGCCTATAAAGGTACCAAATGAGAGTTTGGTTGAATTTGGTGCGAAAGGTTTCCATAAGATAACTCTTTTTAAACATATGTTATAATTATGCTTTTGCACTCCACCCCCAACATTCAGTTTTGAATGAGAGCTTTCCACAACTTTTTGTAGATAGTGTTTCATCATTTGAGAATATATTGGTAAATATATTGAATATATAATACTTTTTTTTTTTTTAAGTGAGCAGTGTATCGTTTTAAACTGTTTTGCTTCAACTGATTTTGTTTAAACTTACTTATTTGAATCATTTTTATCAATAAATACACTCATAGTATTCAACATCATAGGTTTTAGTGCTCTACCCATGCAAAGTTAATATTTATATTATGGATGTGCATGTATTTTTTGTACCAGAAATTTTCAGTACATATCTTTCAGTTTGGCACTTATGTGTGCTAAATAAATGCAGGGTTGTTTTTAGAATACATAATCTCACATCTCTCAGTTTTGAGAAATAATATACAAGAAATTGAAAGATTTTGAAATATCCTTCTTGACTGTGTCTCACTTTCTCTGTGTTTCTCCCACACAAACCAATTCTTGCACACTTTAACCCTGTATAACCTTGACAGTACTGTTGTTGTTGTTTTTTCAGATGGTTTCCTGAGGCGTTCTTAAGGATTAGAATCCAGCTTATTGACTGATTACTCTCTTCATTACTGCTCACATGACTCTGCTCTTGGGGTTAATGATGCCTAGCATCTATGGCATATAGCCATGGGTTTGGTATTAAATGTCTTTGTGATGTCTAGTCATGGTTCATGGCTCTACACTAACATTTTTATGTTGAGTAAATTAAAATGGTTCATTTGTTTTTATTTAGATTGTAATATTAATTGTTAAAATTAAAAGAAAATATATTAAGCTAAACTTCCTTATTTAGACCATTAGAGTAGGAGTTATGCCTACATTCCCTCTCTTTGCCTCTGCCTCTTTCTGTCCTCCACTGCAATGCAGCATCCTGAATGGTGTCTATGCACATACTCTTACATAAACACATCCATTCTTATCATGGCCAGAAAAGCCATATCATCCCTTATTATTCACGGCTGTAGTTACATGCATACATATCCTGTAGACTTTTGTTCTATGATATGTAGGCCTAGTTTATATGTTCTGTTCCTTCTAGAGATCATTGACACAGAAATATAACAGTAATAAAGCATAAGCTTATAGGTCTAATCCAATAGGCTTTAAGTCTGCAGACAATGGGGAATTGTACCACTGGGTTAATATCATATGACTTTTGCCAGGGAGATCTTTTTCAGGGAGAGAAAACACAAATAGAATCAGAATGTCAAAACGCAATTAGATTTATTGCATAAAGTTTGCTTGAAATGTTTAAATAATCATAAATTTCATCTGAATCCATGCAGTAGCTTTGTGTGAGGAGAAAACCAAAAATTAAGTTATTTACTGACTGCATTAAAGGGACAGTTAAAAAAAAAAATGAAAATTGAGCGATTTCAGGCTAAAAGTTGACCAGACAGCACTCCCCCATGTATAGTATGTTGCTTGAACATAGTGCTGGGCGGTATGACCAAAAATTTATATCACGGTATTTTTCAAAATTATACCGGTTTCACGGTACATGACGGTATTTTTTTTTTCATGCATGACCGGGTGTTAACCATATTTTCTACTGATTGAGAGAGGAAACCGGTATTCGGTATGAACCGGTATATCGCTCAGCACTACTTGAACATTTACTGTACATCTCATTTATGACATAATTTCCAGATTGTGGCAGCTGCTGTCAGTAACAGTGCATAAGAGCCAACTGCACATGCAGTGAAGTCATAGATTCAGAGAGGGAGTCAGCAGTTCACAGCATGTGTGTATCATTTGGAGCGGAGGAGGGAGAGGGGAATTCCCAGAGAGAGGGGATAGAAAGGAGCTGAGCTTCGGACAGTCCTGCAATCAAACAATGAATAGGTAACCCTTTGGAAAACACTGACAAATAAGATTGAGCCTGGTAGGTTAAAAGTTAACTGGAGGTTTCCTGAGACCAAAAACCTTTTCACATGCACACAAGCTGTCTTTGTTTTACTCTCTGTAATTATCTAATGCGGAATTCTCATGCGGCATCTGAATCACACTTACTAAATCAAGCTTCATGATGATGGGACCTCCTCGCAATTCATTCATATAATTGTGCTTTGGTTTGCTTGTTTAACTTAAAACAGCTGGTCTTTTATTCGATAATTGATCTGATCCTTCAGTCCTGAAATTCCCTTTTTGAGACTTTTTTTTTTCTTTTCTCCAGAATGCATTGACTCTCGGACTTCCTCAGATTTGAACTAGATATAGCCCAATAAATGTTAAATTGTATTTAGTAAAGCTTATAATTATATAATAGTATTATTAATAAAATATTCTATGTATGAATAATATATATTATATATTTATATATATAGTACATAATATATTTATATAATTTATATATGTTTCTACCTTATTGTTGAAATGTATATCAAAATTATAATATCTGTGGCTATTACTAAATATTTAGAACTTATATTCATATTTATAATTGAAGAAAGTGTAAAATCATAGGCCTAATTTGTAGTATAATTAGCTTTATATAAAAACAATCTAAGTCTTCAATATGTCCTCATTAAGATAAAAAACACATGCGTGTGTGTGTGCTTGTTTGGGAAAGAATGTTACAAAATGAGCATTAGAGGTGAAAGGTTCAGGAACAGGAGAAGATATGGGTGTTAGAGCGATTGTTATGGAGCTTACTCTGGATGAAAAGATGGAGAGAGAGTAAAGTGTGCAGGATGAGTGAAGACGTTGGATGGCTTTATTGTCTCTGTGCGGCTCAGCAATTCCCAGTAGAGCTTGAGGCAAAGGAAAATTCTTACTATTCATCGCGGTGCTATTTTTTAAGTCAAATATTTACCTAGTGTTGGATGACTGCGTTCCCTTCAGATTGCCGGATAACATTTCAAAAGCTGCTTATAGTAAACGCAGCAAAGAGTGCTGCGATGACACTGCCATGCACCTGTGCTCCATTATTTATCAGTTTTATTATTAATATTATTTATTGAAATAATTTAAGTATTTTTCCTCCACATAAGTTAAATTTCACATCTAAAGGAATCAATAGTACTTTTCACAAACATGGTGATAAACGCACACGGAATGAAAACACTGCCATATTGAGATCACATGACCAGCTGAATGCTACACATTTATCATGTTCAGAATCAGAATCAGAATCAGAAGAGCTTTATTACCAAGTATGTTTACACACACAAGGAATTTGACTTGACGACAGGAGCTTCCAGTTGGTATGTTAGAAAGTATCAGACACTTGTTTGCAGTATGAATGAATTATGCTTGACAGATATACCATAGTGACCATGAAAACATGAAACAAAGGCAAATGCACATTTAAGTACCTGTTGGCGAAACCTAAAGCAGCTGCCTTCTGTCCAGTCAGTCACTGACTAAACATGCTGTTTTGTGTTTGAAGGCTTCTCCTAAGGAAACTGGTTTCAGAAAGGCTTATAAGGCACTATAACACCATGTCTAATTATCTCAAACAAGTTCAGCTGAGCTCTAAAGATAACCAAGTGAAATTGTCATTATTCTGCTTATTCTTTAGTAGAAATTCAATCAGAAATTTAAAACAATGCACATTTGTGAACAAATTAACTGCTTTTCAGATTGTTTTTATTCTTTGCACCAACTTGGATCAGTGTTATATATAAATAAAGCACTCTGTCTGTGGTGACTTTTTAATTGGGGCAAGGCTCTTGTGTTATGCATAAATTTTGCAAAGTGTTCTGTATGAGTAACGTCCTGATTGGTCCGTGGTTGTATGTCCTTCCAAATCTGTCAGTGCTGCAGGGATCATTCTGTAACCTCCTCACCCCTCTGTGAATCTCTCTCCACTGAGAGATCAATATCCTCCCTCTCTCTGACACACATTTCCTCTGAGTAAACTGCTGTGGCTGCGCTTTCTTTGGGCTGAAAGGGCAAAAATGGCAGCCTGTGAGCATGAAAAATTATACAAATCTGACTGACTTTTCTCTTATGTTCACTAAGGCAACATAAATTTGATCAAAAATACAGTAAAAACTGCAAAAACTTATCAGAAGCCATTATTCTAGTCTTCAGTGTCACATGAGCCCCCAGAAATCATTCTGATCATATCAATGTTGAAAAAAAAAAACTTTCATTATGGAGTTTTTTTTTTTTTATTGTGATACATTTTTAGTACAAAGGTAGCCTATATGAGTACCACAGTCCATTATACATGTTTTGATGTTTTAATTACAGTATTTTACATCAAATATTTTTATTAATGACCACTAAGCTGTGTATTTGACTGGTGTTCCTGACAACCTACACTTATTTGCTTATAGTTTAATCATCAACTATGTCACTCACTCCAATTATTTTTTTGGCTTACATAAGAGTTACTCGAATCAGTATTTCACATCTCTTTGTTTACTTGTTTGGTCAGTAGCCATTAGGGCTGTCAAAATGACTGTGTTACGTTCCCTGGGAGTTTGTTGTTGTCTTTGCTTTTGTTTTCCCTTGTTTCTTTTTTTTTCTTCCCCCCCCCCAGCTCCTAGGTTTCCGCTGAGTGGACGACTCGCTGCCAATCATTATTAGGGTGTTCCATACTGCGACGAATCAGCTGACGGCCCATGGCTTTAAAAGCTTCCGGTGCGCTCGGCCTGGGAGGCGAGGGCAGCGCAGTGAGCGCTGTTGGGGTGTGCAACGAGACTTTTTGGCTGTGCTCTGAGCGGAGAACCTGTGCGAGCTCCCGGGCATCAGCATGTGTGTTTTTGATTTGTTTGAGTTGTGCCTCACTCCTGTGTATTTTCTCGTTCTCAAGTTGCTCAGTATGACTTTCATGTCTTACAGCTATGTGCCGAATTGATGGTGAGCTTATTGAGTTTTCTCGTTCTCTAAGTGGGAGATGAGGGTTGGTAAGCTTAATTATAGGTTACATCTCTTGCACGTAGTGAAACCGTGTTAGATACACTAGTCAGTGGGTGAGCGCCTCTTGTGTATTTTTTCTGTTTTAGCTAGTGTAGGGTATTTAGGGCATCGACTACACCGAAGCTTTCGTGTTTTTGTTTCACATTTTTATTTGGTTAGGATAGGTTAGTGGGTTTGGGCGTTTTAGTGTAGCATTGTTTGGTTTTGTTTTGATTTAGGCACCACTCTATCATGTCTCTCCCCCCCTTTTTTTTTTTTTTTTT
>NW_015629307.1:397251-397818 GCF_001515625.1 Sinocyclocheilus rhinocerous
TTGTTTGTATTCCACTTTTTATTTTTGCCACTGTAAATATGCTGCTGGTGTGTTTCTGGACAGCTACGTGAATAAATTGTTGTCTTTTGCCATTTGTAGAATAAATTACTGCCTTTTGCCATATGCTGTCGTCCTGGCTGTTTTTCTGTTCTCCTCTCCATTCATCGAATGTATTCGTTTTAAATGTTGCGGACCAATTCCCTAGACCTCGAAAGGACCGTAACAGACTGAAAAACTAAATTTGAATTTTCTACTTAAATAAACAGCCAATCAGAGCAGAGCTCAACATTATTATTCATGACCCTTCCAAATAAGGTAAAAACAGACCATTTCATTCTAGGGACAAATCCTAGGGTTGTAAAAGGACATGTAAAACCATTTCTGGAGATTTTTTGCCCTTACTTAAGCCACATACCTTCTATGTAGATATCAGAGAACAATTTAAAATATTGTATCAATGCATTCTATGGCACCTTTAATCAGGATAAAACCATATATTAAAAGCTACCAGAAGCAGTAGCATTCACAAATAACAGCGTATCTAAAAGTATGAGACAACAACAAACA
>NW_015629307.1:397828-398211 GCF_001515625.1 Sinocyclocheilus rhinocerous
GTAGGGTACAATGGGGCTAAAGGCACACCTTAAGAAAAAATGTGCTATTCACTGCACTTAAAATGTATAATTACAGAAAAATATATATGTTTGTATTAAACATTAATGGAGCAACAGATTTTGTGTGAAAATAAATAATTCAAGTTTTTTTATTTTGTTTAAAAATCTTATAAATGTATGAGGTGGCAAGGGGGGCCTTTTACCCCACACACAGGGTAAAAGGCTGACCAGCATGGGGTAAAAGGCACACAGTATTGATACAAATACTTCAGCTAAAATAATGTTGTTGTTTTTTTTAGCTAATGTCTGTTAATACTAGTTTAAAACAATCACTTTAGCAAAGTTTGTACTATTTTCTGCTTATTTTGAAAAATAAAAGAATT
>NW_015629307.1:398350-399748 GCF_001515625.1 Sinocyclocheilus rhinocerous
TATTCCACTTTTTATTTTTGAAACTGTAAATATGCTGCTGGTGTGTTTCTGGACAGCTACGTGAATAAATTGTTGTCTTTTGCCATTTGTAGAATAAATTACTGCCTTTTGCCATATGCTGTCGTCCTGGCTGTTTTTCTGTTCTCCTCTCCATTCATCGAATGTATTCGTTTTAAATGTTGCGGACCAATTCCCTAGACCTCGAAAGGACCGTAACAGACTGAAAAACTAAATTTGAATTTTCTACTTAAATAAACAGCCAATCAGAGCAGAGCTCAACATTATTATTCATAACCCTTCCAAATAAGGTAAAAACAGACCATTTCATTCTAGGGACAAATCCTAGGGTTGTAAAAGGACATGTAAAACCATTTCTGGAGATTTTTTGCCCTTACTTAAGCCACATACCTTCTATGTAGATATCAGAGAACAATTTAAAATATTGTATCAATGCATTCTGTGGCACCTTTAAAATGCATTAATAAATGGCTCCTAAAGGTCTTTATGAATCTTTTTGACACTGAAATTAGTAGGGTACAATGGGGCTAAAGGCACACCTTAAGAAAAAATGTGCTATTCACTGCACTTAAAATGTATAATTACAGAAAAATATATATGTTTGTATTAAACATTAATGGAGCAACAGATTTTGTGTGAAAATAAATAATTCAAGTTTTTTTATTTTGTTTAAAAATCTTATAAATGTATGAGGTGGCAAGGGGGGCCTTTTACCCCACACACAGGGTAAAAGGCTGACCAGCATGGGGTAAAAGGCACACAGTATTGATACAAATACTTCAGCTAAAATAATGTTGTTGTTTTTTTTAGCTAATGTCTGTTAATACTAGTTTAAAACAATCACTTTAGCAAAGTTTGTACTATTTTCTGCTTATTTTGAAAAATAAAAGAATACATTTTTGTTCAATAAATATACTGTCATTTAAAATGTTAACATAAAAATATATTTTAAAATACAGAAACAAAATCATTTGAATAAGTAAAGATTCTGAAAACACTGAAGGAGATCCAATAATATTTGAATATATTTACAGTAGCAACATCAAATGATATTTTATTATATGATGTGATTTAATATTAGGGGTGGGTGATATGAGCTAAAATTCATATCACGATATTTTACACTGTCCAGGCGATATCGGTATTAAATTGCGATATGAGAAAAAAAATTACAGGCAAAATATTTTAACCTTGTATAACTAGAAAAAGTGAGGGATTGGACATAGACCTGAAAAGTCTTTTTTATTTATTTTATTTTTTTTATTGTGCCATTGTTTTTCCACTGTTTGTGTTTGAGTAGGCCAGTGGTTCCCAAACTTTTTCTGCCGGGCCCCCCTTTCGTAGAGAAAAATATTTTCAAGGCCCCCCACCCCCTTTTTT
>NW_015629307.1:399979-401361 GCF_001515625.1 Sinocyclocheilus rhinocerous
TCTGTTAATACTAGTTTAAAACAGTCACTTTAGCAAAGTTTGTACTATTTTCTGCTTAGTTTGAAAAATAAAAGAATACATTTTTGTTCAATAAATATACTGTCATTTAAAATGTTAACATAAAAATATATTTTAAAATACAGAAACAAAATCATTTGAATAAGTAAAGATTCTGAAAACACTGAAGGAGATCCAATAATATTTGAATATATTTACAGTAGCAACATCAAATGATATTTTATTATATGATGTGATTTAATATTAGGGGTGGGTGATATGAGCTAAAATTCATATCACGATATTTTACACTGTCCAGGCGATATCGGTATTAAATTGCGATATGAGAAAAAAAATTACAGGCAAAATATTTTAACCTTGTATAACTAGAAAAAGTGAGGGATTGGACATAGACCTGAAAAGTCTTTTTTATTTATTTTATTTTTTTTATTGTGCCATTGTTTTTCCACTGTTTGTGTTTGAGTAGGCCAGTGGTTCCCAAACTTTTTCTGCCGGGCCCCCCTTTCGTAGAGAAAAATATTTTCAAGGCCCCCCACCCCCTTTTTTATCACTTTAGCAAAGTTTGTACTATTTTCTGCTTATTTTGAAAAATAAAAGAATACATTTTTGTTCAATAAATATACTGTCATTTAAAATGTTAACATAAAAATATATTTTAAAATACAGAAACAAAATCATTTGAATAAGTAAAGATTCTGAAAACACTGAAGGAGATCCAATAATATTTGAATATATTTACAGTAGCAACATCAAATGATATTTTATTATATGATGTGATTTAATATTAGGGGTGGGTGATATGAGCTAAAATTCATATCACGATATTTTACACTGTCCAGGCGATATCGGTATTAAATTGCGATATGAGAAAAAAAATTACAGGCAAAATATTTTAACCTTGTATAACTAGAAAAAGTGAGGGATTGGACATAGACCTGAAAAGTCTTTTTTATTTATTTTATTTTTTTTATTGTGCCATTGTTTTTCCACTGTTTGTGTTTGAGTAGGCCAGTGGTTCCCAAACTTTTTCTGCCGGGCCCCCCTTTACATTTGTGCTGCTTAATGTTTTTGAGGAAACTACTGTATTTTTTCTCAATTCTCTTATGAATATTTGAAATTGTTCTTTGTGTTAGAGTGCTGGAGTTTGTCAGAAATAGAACGCGGCATCAGTTTACTGTCATGGATTTGTCGCGTTGCGCCGCATCCACAGCAGAGATCATCACTGGGTTCTATTTGCTTTTGTCAATTCGCCCCGCTTTCGTCTGGTGTAGACACCTTGTTTTGGTATTTGTGAATCTTAAGTATATTCATAATCTGCTTTACGTTTACCTGGCACTGGAAGTCCTTTCACAAACTTGTAACTT
>NW_015629307.1:401893-402190 GCF_001515625.1 Sinocyclocheilus rhinocerous
ATTACGCAGTGTAGTCTTTATCACCCTGCAGAGGTTTCTTTTGCAAAATAATCTGCTGACTACACGATCCCTCAGTTTGGGAACCACTGGAGTAGGTGATTTGTGCTCTATTAATATGGTCTGTTACGATGCTCTGTGTTTGATTATTAATGCCTGTGTAGTAAGGCGTTGCACACAGAGGACAAAAACGTTCAGCCTCGACTCTTTATCGTCATTTGTGTTAAAATTTGAAAAGAAAGAGCCACAAAAAGACAAACGTTTTGCTGAAAAATGCACAATACACAATCTTCCAAACTA
>NW_015629307.1:402721-440513 GCF_001515625.1 Sinocyclocheilus rhinocerous
CTCTGTGTTTGATTACTAATGCCTGTGTAGTACGGCGTTGCACACAGAGGACAAAAATGTTCAGCCTCGACTCTTTATCGTCATTTGTGTTCAAATTTGCAAAGTGTACCAAATTAAACAAAATAATATAAATGCAAAATTTGAATTCATGAATGTATAACGGTATCCACGGTATAGCAAAATCCATATCATGGAACAACATAATACCGGTTGTCACTTTCATACCGGTATAGCGCCCACCCCTAGGTATCTACATGTTTACCTGGCTGACCTCAGATCATTAACATGTGAACAGAGTGCTCAGTGTGAGGCGGGATCACATTAGCGATAATGAGGTGAGACAGGAGAAACTGTACCTCTCCCTACTTTCATACGGATTATATAATCGGAGAATATTTGTTTTCAATTTGAATTGGTTTAATTTAAAGTAGACATTTCAAGCTCTCTATACATATATGTATTAATGTATGTGAGGCACATATTCACTGAGATTCTGGTTGTTTTATTCATGTGCCTGTGAAGAAAGCTCCGAGAGACCGAGACGGCAGAAAGCTCACCCTGTTTGTTTTCTTTATTTTACAAAAGCACATTGTTTTGTTGTTATTAATATATACAAAAATTAAAAGTAGACCCTTTGCAGTATCAAATGATGCCATACTCGTATCTGTATTTTTAGTTCTTTTCGTGGTCATCAAGAAAACGTGACAAAATGCACCGGCGCGGTCTTCGACTCTAAAGATTATTTTCTAATCATTACATTGTTAAAATCATTCTGAAATACTGGTAAACCACTGTTTATTAAAATGCTGAATTTAGTATTATATCAAGAGTGACACCAGAAGAGAAATATTCATCATTTTGCTTAGCTAAAAAATACATAATTATTTTAGACACAAATGATTGCACAGTGTTACAACATTTAAAATGTTTTAGATATTGTACTAAATAATGTGATTTGTTTTCAATTTTTTTATTAATTCATGACCTCTTGGGTGATATTACTATATCTGATACTAAATTAAATTGATTTGGTACACAATATTGTCGCTATCCATAATACATTTGCATTTTAGAGTTACAACATATTGTGACGCGATATATTGTTATTATACCCCTGCATTGTTTTGAATGTTGAACAATTGTATCAACATATGTAGCCTATATATTCTATATACCGCGATCCAACAGAGGATAAGAGGTACGGAGAATGGATCAGTTTTTATAGGGAAATACTGCCTAGTTAAATGTTTAGCCATGTCACTACTGATTTTTGAACTAGGCTAATCAATCATGTTAACAACTTTACAGCACTTATTGTGAGTTTCACTGACATTGTAGTAGTAATGGTTAATTATAGATATAGTAAGACAGAAACTCACCTGTTCCCCTCTCATGTTGGTCTGCTGTATTCCCTGAAAAGGTAAACGGGTGTTTCGGGTCTCGGAAGACTAGCATAAATTGACCGACAGCGCCATCTGCTGTTTTTGGAAAAGGAAGTTGCTCAATTGCATTTGTGAGAAAATCTGCCTGCACACATTTGTGAGAAAATCAAGCCAAGTTTCCTCATAAAAAGGCAAATGAGTCTCACAGTTGTAACACACAATACATATATTTGTCCATACCTCTGCATTTTCTCTCAAATAGAGTTTTGTATTTTCAAATCACTTTGCGTTTGTTTGAAAGTTGAGTTTTTCTTTGCAAAGCAGATTGTGTTTATCTGCAAACGCTGGATTTATTTGATGAATATTGGCACAAAATTCACTTCATAGCGACAACGATCAGACAAATATACACGTGCATCTTGAAAAGCGAATGTTTCTGGAAAGTAGTATGCCACGTTTTTGTGCCATCTAGTGGTTTAGATGTAAATAATATCAAAGGCGCCTTTAGCCCCTGTTGTACCCTACATTTATGTAAATATGTGTTACATGCGTGTCATCACTTGCAATTCAAGTGTGGTAATGTTTTCAATTTGTTTTTGGTCTGTCTGGTGTTTTTTTTATTTTTGTTTATACATTCAGTTTTTCCTCATTGTTTGAGTGTTTTTGGTAGAGAAGTGATTATTGCAGGAAATTAACATTAATATGTTTGTTAAACTGAATAAATCCCTTTGTCAAGTTTTCCTTTTGTTGTTTTCCCTAGTCAGACTTTGCATTTCAGGCACATCTTTTACAATGTAAAAAGCAAACAAACAGATTTTTGTGCAAAACAGGCAGAGTAATAGAATTTAGAATCAGGCTTTAATGGATAAAAACACGTTGAAAAGGAGCACAGAAACCTTCACCCCTTTTCCCACTATAGAAGCATTCACTTTCATTTGTCTGTCTACCCAAGAACTTTTTCTTCTCTTTGATTGGTTCATGTGGAGCAGGTCAGAGGAATGTATCACTACACGAAAAGGAAGTGTGTTCCTGCAGTGGCTTCCTAAAGCAGCCAAAGGTTCCTAGAGGAAGGAAAAGCAGCCCATTGTTTTCAGCAGTTGTTTCCATTGGCCGATGCAAAGGATGTGGAGGGGGTTTTGAGGGTTTTTATGTAAACAGCCAAGACAACCTGAAGAACATTTTTCAATGTCAACATTAGGGTGCACTTTATATAATTAAAGAGGGTCACACGTAATACAATTACTCATTTTTATTTTACATAAAGCATAACCTCATTAAATTGTTAGCCTAAACTAAAGGTTTTTAATTAATTTAAATTATTCATTGCTTCACAATTTCTTCTGTCTTTAGAGTGGTAAATCATGAGGGGGAAGGGCTAAAAGACTCCAGTGTTGGATTAAAAAAATAACTTTATAAAACTCATACACTAGACAGTTGAGTACATACTATAAGTGCATAGTGTATAGTATGTCATTTGGGGCACAGTTAATGTAAAGCCCTATGAAATCCATTTTATTTTTTTCCCCCAAAATCCTTTTTTTTTTTTTTTCTGGATTCTGTTTTAATGGTTAAATTAAATTTTATTCATCAAAAAGCATGTGTAATTAATTGAAATCATGAAACTTACAGTATTAAACAGCAATTTATTAAAAGTTTAACAAAAATTAAATTTTAAGGTCCTATGAAATGTTTTTTTTTTTTCAAATTCAGTTTTATTTTTTACCAAATTTTACCAAAAGCATCTATAATTAATTGATTTTATTTTATTTTTAAATGTGTTGCTTACATTTGTGTATTTACATTTTTCTGCTAAATAAATTCTGGTAAATAATTTTTGTTGTAAATATTCCTTTAAAAATAATGTTTTAATAATTTTATTATTAGTAGTAGGACTATCATTACACTTAGTAATATTTGTCACGTTTGTTTTTTTTTTCTTTCTCCAAGTTAAGCCGAAATTTATTTTGACGGGTTGCTTGAAGATCTTTTAAATTTCTCTGTTTATGTGATGTGACAATAGTTTTTCTCAAAAGAAACTGTAAAATGCTAATGAAGTGAGTGACTCAGAACAGTTTTAGAGATTGTTTGTTTTTATGTACTCATATATTGAGGCAGCAGAGGCTGAAAACACAACGAGCGTCACGCGTGCTTCGGTATGTGTATAGTAAACGAAACCGTGCGTCTGAAACACGCATTTACACAGAGAAATGCAGAACATGCTGGATTCATATTTAAATGGTATTTTTGCGGCTTAATATTCACAGACACTAGTCCATATTGCGATTTAAGTGTACTGACCTACTTTTGATGTATCCATCCAAAATTTGTGACAAATTCTGTGACATTCCCCATTATACAGTAAATCCTGTTTTTATGACAGGATTCTTTGATTCTGTCCGCGTTTTCCACATTGCAAAAATCATAGGACCCCTCTAATGACTACTAGTGACTCTGTCATACTGACATTATTCTTTGTTTCTACAGAAGTGGCTCTGAAGGTTCACCTGAGTGACGCTAGCACTCATCAGCCTCTCGCTGGTGTCACCGTGGAGATCTTCACTAACCACACTCCTGTTGCCTCGGATATCTCTGGTGCCGATGGCAATGCCTACATCAGGTTCCCTTATCGCCTTGGCGACCTTCTTGTAGTGACGGCAACCAAGCGTGGCTATGTACCCAACTCCATTCCATGGCGGCCAAACAGGCTTCCCGGTAATGACCTCATATTGGATAATTAATTCTACATGCTCATTAGCTCTGTTTTACATCGAGATTACCTTTCCTGTCATCTAACACTCAAAGTTGGTTTTAAAAACTGGAAAAAATGTAATAACACCAATATGCATTTTTCATGCTGTACTTTAAATGTTGCAATGCCTGAATTCACTAGTAGCATTTAGTGTTTTTATAATTACATTTGTTTTATTTAAACAGTAAAAACATGGATGGTTGTCTCACTTTTTTTCTGTTCAACTAAACCGAGTCAGTAAATGTGGAAAAATCTTACTTTTTTCACCGTGTCTTAAAGTGTTGTTTCTTTGCTTTGATGATTGTATTAATGGGATGGATTACTTCTACTGTAACTCTTGGTGACTGACACATCCTTTGGGTCAATTTATAGAGGATCTGGGACAGGAAATGAAAACTAGAGTGGAGCAGGAATGCAGAAAGCTGTTAGAAAGAAGTAGAATGTTCCATTACAGCTAATGAGATTAACCTACTAACTAGTTGCAGACACAAGAGAATGCGCCTAAATACCTAAACACAGCACAATCACGCAGATGTTTCAGGGCACTGAGATTGTTTAGTAACACTTTGTGGAGTGAACAGAAGATCATACTCATTCTCCTTGTGCAGATTAATAGCAATAACAAGTCAAGCATCTTCAGAGGAGACATATTGAGATGTTATGGACACGATTCTGAGCTTGCAGGCCTGGTGACTCATCTTCCTAATTATCAGTTTGTTTGTGTGTCTGTGTGTTTTCAAGTCTTCTCATCTCTCAGTCTGGATCTGCTTCCTGAGAGGGCTGCTACTCTGATGGTGTATGATGACGTGGTGCAGATTGTCTCTGGATATCAAGGTAAGAGTTACGTGTTTGTGTGTTGAACAGGTTATTTTGCTGCCTTTTGTTCTGTAAGTCTTCTTGACATTGTGAACTTAACTAAGTTACGTTTATTTATTTATTGTTATGTGTTGTACACTTTTAATGTTGCTCCTTCATACATGAAAAAATCGTTACAAAAATATGTTTAATATTTAATACTTTGTTTTATATTTATTTATTTGTTTTCTTTTTTATTTTATTTATCTTTTTGCCCAGTAAAAGAGACAGATTCAACAATATTTAATATTTAATTGGATGTTTAATAGTTAAATGTTTAGTAATTTTATATTTATTTATTTGTTGTCTTTTTTTATTTTATTTATCTTTATGCTCAGCAAAGATTAGAAGAACATGGGTTAAAGTATTCATAATTGTATGTGCTGAACACTCTAATGAACCTTTAATGGTGATGCACTTTTGTTGTTCACACATGACGACGACACATACACACTGCTTCACTAGGGAATGAAAAGAGTGTGTTAATGAACTACCTGTAATGGAGGAGAAATGTGAGCGTGAGGGTGTGTCTGAAGTCAACGGCCCGACAAATCCCTAGTGTTGTGCGTGAGTCTGTGTGTTAGCATCGTTTAGCTTCATGTTCATATATTGTCACTTTTATTCTGCTATGTAAACACTAAACAATAATCAGTATTTTGTCTTGAAGGGAAAAAAACGTTGTTAGATAATAAGAGTTTTAACTAAACTAAGTGGGATTTATGTATAATACAAGAAAAAAAAATGTAAATGGGGTTAAAAAAATCTGGGGTCATTAAGACTTTTTGTAATACTTTTTTCAGCACTGATACATTATATTAATTCAAAATGACTGGTAAGACATTTGCAATTAAAAAAAGCTGTTTCAAATAAATCCTGTTCTTTTGAACTTTTTATTTGTCAAGTGATCCTGAAAAAAATATATCATAGTTTTCACAAAAAATATTAATCAGCGCAAACGTTTTATTATTATTATTATTATTACTGATTATGCATTGAAAATAAGAAATGTTTCTTGAGCACCAAATCAGCATTAGAAAGATTTCTAAAGGATCATGTGACACTGAATACTGGAGTAATACTTGGAGTAATTTCTATAACAAAAGAGAAGGACACTGCAGGATTGTGAATCTAGGATAAAAGCTGAAAAATAATCCTAAACTAGTGATAACATTTCCTTTAAGGGACCATATTTCCCCCTTTAAATTTATTTCCAGAAACATATATTCGCAAATGATCTAGCCTTATTAAATATATGCATCATTTTCCACAGTTCATTGGTAAAATAGAGCAAAACAGTTACTGACAATATTGTGTCTTATGAAGTCAGATTATATTAACTTGAACATGACTTTATTTATTTATTTATTTTACAATTGTTTAAAGTATAAAATAGTGATTTTAAAAGGAGGACAAATGAGCATCTGGCTCAAGCCTGTGCTGGTAGACAGGCATGATATTTTAAAACCGGAATGTCTGGCCCAAAACCAGATGAATGGCCACCTATCACAAGAATAAATGAATAAAAATTCTATCAAAAAACACAAAATATATTCTCTGCAAGGTCTGAGCTGGGCCATACTGATTTGCTTCTTAAGTAAATCTATATTGTTTTAAAGGATATTTAGACATTTTTACTGGAAAACAAGACAAATACTGAGGAGAATAATGAAAATTTCCATTGAATTGTTTGGGTAACTGATGTGGCAAGTGTAATGAGAATCATTCTGTACTGTTGTCCACGTGGCTCATGAGACTTCATGCTAATTAAAGCTTCCTGTGTGACTGTGATACCAAACTAAAATGAGAGGCTGTACACACACACACACACACACACACAAACACAAGAATGAGAAGAATTTACTTCAAACCAATCTTTCACATTCCTTGTTTTTTTGTCTCCCTGTTACCCACATGTGCTCTTTTCTTCCTAGCTTACAATGTTTTCCTTTGCCCTTCCTCCTAGCAACCTCTTTCTTTTGGTAACCTGTCCCTCGGTGTGTGTGATATTTCGGGAGAGAAGCATGTTTATGGGTCTCAGGGGAACTCTAACACTGCACTCTCATTCAGAGCGTCGCCCCAGTCCTGTCCCCTAAAAACACTCAATCACCACACGCTGGTAACAAAAGCAGAGCCTCGGACGCATGGCTGAAACACACACACACACGTGCCACAGATCTGCTATTGTGATCCTCCACTTGGGGATGTTTATCTCACACTTTCACCTGTCGCTCAGAGGTCCCGTCTCTGTCCACCAAAGCATTTTCAAACAAAACACCTCTCATATTTCATCAGGTGTGTGTGATGTGCATAAAAGGCTCTTCTGAAGAGAAGGGTGTAGCTAAAGAAAAATAAAAAGTCTTAAGTGAGACAGAAAGCAATAATTATTTTCATGGATAAATGGCTGATAAAAAATAAATTTCTACCATATTTTGTCTAAATAAATGAAAAATAAAGCACTAAATATTAAAATAAATTGTTTTAAATGCTACAAGTAAATGTAGTAATCATAATATTATAATGTACAGTATGAAATATGGATATTCATTTTGAGATTTGCTAAAGATGAAATTTAACGCTGTTATTAAATTATTGCAGTTTTTAAAATCAACTGTGAGTGTTAGATGGCAAAGGTAAACCAAATGTGATCATGCACAATGAAATATCAGTATTGGCTGTTATTGTATAAATGTTTGAAAATCTGATATCGGCTAGTAACCAATATTTTACTTGTATATAAACAATATTTTTTTTCAATTCAAGTGAATAACTACTTTTTTTCAGAAAGGATGCATTACATTGTGACAGTAAAAACGTGTATTATGTTACATGTTACATTTCTTAAAACATGGATCATGATTTCTGTTTCTAAATTCTTTTTTTCTATTTATAACTTTTATAACGTTCTATTCCATCAAAGATTCCTGGAAAAAATATATCACCATTTCCACAAAACTATTAAGCGGCACAACTGTTTTAAACCTGGATAATGATGAGAAATGTTTCTTAAAGGTGGGATAAGTGATTTCTGGTAGCCAATGTTGATATTTCAAATCACCAAAACAAACACGCCCCTACCCCAAAAGGGTCTCGCCCCTATTTTGATAGCTCCGCCCCACACATGTATACATACGCAACCCAGGCAACGATTATGGCGGAATCTGCTGTGCCAGCCGGCCGAGGGTATGATGTCATCAATAAGTGAAACCAATGTGTGTTACTATGGTAATAGAGGTTGCATGTGTTTCGGTAGTACTGTGTGTTTTAACGTGAATGGTTTAGCTCCGTGCGAAACAAAGCAACCTCGGCGTCCGTTCGCAGGCCTTCCCGCTCCTTGAGTTCTCTCCAGCGCTGGAAAGCTGATCCGATATTTACACGGGTCCTACTTCTAATGTCCATCATGTGCACTGAGCGCTCTCGTCCCCATCCTGAGTAGACACGCCCCTTACTGCTGATTGGCTACAAGTTTGTTTTGGTACTCGGCCCGGCTCCGTTTTCTAAAGCGTTTTTGAAAAAATACATACCCCACCTTTAAGCACCTGTGATTCAGCTTTTCCATCACAGCAATAAATTACATTTTACAATATATTAAAAAGACAGCTATTTTAAACCAGAAATTGTTTTACGAACCACAAACTATTGAACAATAGTGTATTGTGCACCCCTAGTACTGAAGGTCTTGCTTTGGGAGTTATGTTGGTTTAGTGGGGTACTAAGGACCATGTGGGCTATAGCTTAGTCTCATGTCTATGGTATGTAAGATATGCCACAATGGAAACATAATGACCTCATCGATCTCAAGAGACCCACGCTGCAATACCAGCACTCCATCAGCTACTGATCCATTCCGTTTACAAGGAGAGAGAGATGAAAGAATGGAGTTGCATGTATTATGTCATGGATATCAGGTCATTAACCTAATGTATGCTCATTTCTGCCTTCTTATTTTGTTGTTTGTGTGTGCGTTTAAATCTGTAGGTTCAAAGCTGCAGCCATGGGTGCAGTTCCAGAGAAGAGCATTGAGTCTTCCTTCTAATGCAACCTACACCAACCTGACCGCCTTCCTCACAGTGAGCAGTTCAACACAAGACACGCAGTACTTCCCCTACCTGCAGGGGCTTCATCCCAACTACGCAGGTAACACATTACAGAGCTAGGAAGACTAGGGTTGGCATTACATCCAATTTTAGTAATCAATACCAGTGAAAATCAACATATGATATGCTGTTGATTGAATATTGCCAAAAAAATTATGCATTTAATTTGCATTAAATATTTAAATACATTAAATATTTAATGAGCATTAAAAAGTGTAAATGGGGAATGCTACTTTTATTTTATCTTAGTTATTTTTCTCTGAATTGATCAGTACTGCTTTCAGAATAACATCTTTTTAAAAGAATGTTGTTCAGCTCTGAATAATTAATTGTTAAACCATTACAGAACAAGTTTTGTCATCCATAATGATGATTTATGCTGCAAACGTGAGTGCACTCTAAAATTAATGAAACTTATTTTCTGGTGTGGTCGTGATTAAAATGGATGGCTTATGTCTGTCTGATACTATATATTTTAGATGACTCATTATCAATATTTAATATAGGTCATCAAGTAACATCAAGGGTGGATCCAACAAAGTATTAAAATTGTTTCTTGTACAGAAGTGGAAAAATGTCTTTAAAGTCAAACACTGAAATGTATTAACATTGCAATACAATGCATAGATCAAATTATTAACTTCTTTCAGCAAAGATGCATTAAATTGATCAAAATTAACAGTAAAGATGTTACAAAAGATTTCCATTAAAAATATATATATATATTTTGAATGCTCTTTTCAAAAAAAAAAAAAAAAATCCTGAAAAAAATGTATCGCTCTTTTTACAAAAATGTTAAGCAACAATGAATATAATATAAAGTTTTCCTAAGCAGCAAAACATATTAGAACGATTTCTGAAGGATGATATGACAATGAAGACTGGAGAAATGATGCTGATAATTCAGCTTTGCCATCACAGGCATAAATGACATTTTAAAATACATTAGAGTAGAAAATGATTATTTACCATTGCAATAGTATTTCACAGTGTTACTGTTTTTACTGTATTTTAATTCAAATAACTGCAGTCTTGGTGAGCATAAGAGAGACTTATTTCAAAAACAATAAAAAAAATCTTACCGCCTTACCGGTAGTGTCTATAGTATATTCTTTATTTCTGTCTTTTTTCTCACCCTGTTTATATCTTTTATGCATACTCCTTCTCTGATAGGCGTTGATCGAAAGTTCGAGTTGACTCCTATAGCTGCTATCAGTGTCCATCTTTTGGGAAGCGATGGGGCGGAGCTTCATGTCAGTGAGCCAATCAGTGTGAGCGTTCCTCTTCCTGCAAACAGTGGCTTGAAAGAGAATGATCACATCCCCGCATGGAGGTTTGACCCTAAACTGGGTGAGTTTATAACACATTCATCTTATAGTAGATATTAAAGCTTTCCTGTTTACAGCCTCTGTGAACGTAAATCACATGAACTGTTACTAACAAATTACAATTAAAGGGTTATGCAATGAATTGTTACACCAGAGGTGCTAAAGGTGTTTCCTGCCCGAGGCGAGTTTACTCTGTGTTTGTATGTGAGGTTGTGATTTCTTCAAAGCCTTTAGATTTCCTGTCTTCCTGGTTTCTGAGGCGAATAAGTCCAAAGGAAGTGTTCAAACCTGAGCTGGGTGGGAATGTTATCAGATGGTTTTTGAATCTTTCTGACGAAATTTTGATGGACCCATTTCCCAACTCTCTCACACACAAAGATAATTTTTTTCAGGACTAAATTCTTTAAACAAAAAATAAGTGCACTTTTCTTCGTCACCACAAAAAGTCTTAACTAGCTAAGTAAAGAGACATCCTATAAAGTTGCTGCTTTTTGCTGTATTTTTTTTTTTGAGATTATACAGATTTCCGTGATGGGTTATGTTTGTTTTCTTCTAAAAGAGAAGAAAAGTAATCAGATCTAGCAGTTTTTAATGCTTTTCTATAGGATAGGTTACTTTCCCGCCAAGCAATACGAAATACCTCTAGTTTTGTTTTCCTCCAGCTGCGCTCCATTTTCCGGGCTGCTCTCTTTAGGGTGCGAGTGTGCTCATTATACCACGGTGTCAGACTGTTTTCCTTAATCTTCCTTAAGCGTAAAGGAGCAACTGTATTTAAAATGCTAGAAAAGAGAGAGTCCATAGTTTCTGTTACATCATCAAGTTGTTCTGAGGTTCTGGATATGCTAAGGAATTCGGATACATCAGGAAGATTACTTACAAAGCAGTCTTTTGTGGTAGAAGTGATGGTTCTACCATTTTTAGAATAAAAGCGAACGATCAAATTAATCAGATTAGGTTGATAGATAATATCAGAAATATGGTGGGAATTAAGTTATATTTTATCACTTTAAACAACAGAGAGTAATAGAGATTTTACAGAAAAAAAGATTAAGTGTGAAGTAACACTGGAACAGTCATCTCTTAATGCTTTAATTGTCTGGAGCGCTTTGTCTCTGTGAGCATATACAGAATTTGTCCCACCATGATCTGACAGACAAAGGTCTTTACCTCATAAATCTAAACGGAATATCCCATAATTTCCCAGTGGTATGATAATCATTGCCGTAATTGCAGCCCAGAGCCAATCTGGTCATTTCTTCATTTCAGACTAAATTGACGCAGGATTCTCAAAAACAAACGCATTAAAACTTTTTTGCAATAACTGTTTGGGTCACATGAGGTGATCTTATACAATACCAGTCTTTTGAAACATCCTTTGTTGATTTGAAAAAAAAAAAACATGTAGTTGTGTACATCTCTAAACATATCCACATTTAGTATGTATTTCAGTGGAGTTTAGACGTATGTAAAGAATATCATATACTAAAACTTGACATGTAACCTGTATATACATGTCTGTGGCTTTAAAGCTGAGGTTTAAAGCCACATTCAGAGTCCTCTTGCGGGTAACGCTGACTGTTTTGACCGCTGGTGTGATTTATGATGCGTTCAACAAATCTGGAGGCTTTGCCGCAGAAACTTGAGACTCAGTTCAGCTCGCTCACACTCCTGCAGCAGGCTGGAAGAATCCAGTGTTGTGTGCGAGAGGCAGGAAGACGGGCAGAGGTGGATCAGAATATGTGCATTAGGGCTGTCCAAAAAAAAAAAATCGAATTTCGAATATTCGTCGAATTTAAAATAAAAATCCACATTCGAATGCAAAAACGTTGCATTCGAATTTTAGGTGTGCGTTAAGGAGGCAGCAATTATCAGTGGCGCACGAGATGCGATGACGATGTAACGTTAAGTGTCGTTGCATTATAATGTTTTTGTTAGCCTATCCAGTTGAAGCCACTAGATGCGGCGCTGCTGCATTGTTCATTAAAAATATAGCGGAAAAAGAGAACATCAATGCGGAGAAGATCTTGGCTGTGTCCGAAATCGCCCCCTATACCCTCATTCACTATTCCCTACATTAGGTCACTAATTCAGTTCACTAGAAGGAGTGAATGAAAACGAGTAGTGAATTCGGACACTGAGTGCACCGGAAGGAATGCCGCTTTTGCATAGTTTGTGCTTGCTGTTTATTAATCATTTGAAACTAGCAAACTAGCAGCTCCAGTAGTAAGATTAAAGGATTTATCTTGAACTCTTGTCACGGAAATTATGTATAAACCCTAATCAAACAATTTAATAATCAATTTACAATGAATTTATACCCGTGTTGTACATATGCTGTACGCCATGGATGAGCGCTTTGTAAAAATGAAGGCGAGTCGTGCGCCTTCACACTAGTTTACGGTACGTCAAATACAGGTGCGCTGCGTGCTACATACTGTGCATCCATTGAGTACATGACATGATCCATTGAGCGCATCCAAATAGTACAGATCGCTTGACGGAGAGCGAAACTCTCAAGCGCTCAGTCGGCGTGTTTATCGAGTGAAAATCTGTGTTGAACGCCTCTCACACACATACTGGCGTGTAAAATCTAAGAATTTATTAGCCAATGGCTAATGTTAGACATTATTTAGTCGCCCAGAGTAAGATTTAGTCGCATATGCGAGTGATTTACTCGCAATGTAGAGGGTTGACATTATGCACTTTTTTTTTTAGCAGATATAGTCATGTTATCTTATGCTTTGAATGATGCGCCCTCTTGTGGCCTCAGGAGAGAAGCCAAAAGTTTTTCTTCACCTTAACTGAAATTATGCATTTTAAATTCGAATATAATTCGAATTTTGATCATATTGAAGTACAAAATTCGAATTTAGTTTTTCAGCCATTTTGACAGCCCTAAAGTGCATACAGGATCTTCAATGAGTTCTCTGTAAGCTGTGTTTTGAATGTCTATTCAGCCAACATATAAGCTGATAATTATTTTCATATTGTTGCTGATAGCCAATAAATGGCTGATATTAAAGATTAGATATATATATTAAGATTATTTATAGTATTTTGTCTGAAAAAAAAAATAAGTCTAAAAACTAAAATGTATTCATGTTTAATGCTAAAAGTGAATTTAGGCATCACAACATTATAATGTACAGTATGAAAAATGAATATTGATTATGAGATTTGCTGAAACTTACATTTAACATTACATTATATTAAATTATTAGTGATTAAACAAGCATTAGATGATAGAGAACGTTCTCTAAATGTAAAAATAGGGGAAATGAACACGAGTATATATATCTGCATCTAAATCAGATCGTGCAGAAGGACAGGAGAGAGACAATGTAAGATGAAGTACTAAGGGAAACCCTTTTCAGAATTCATAACTTCTCTGGACTGCTCTGCTCTGTTATCACTGTTGTCTCCTAGCAGCCTCTCATAAACAGAGCAGAGAACGAGGGGGAAAACAGCGGCTAGTGCTAACTCAATTTCCTCTCTTAGAGTACAGAGATGTAAGCTGCTTTGTTGTCTGCAGTGCACTGTGACACGTGGATAAAGACTAGACTGAAAAGCCCCTGGCATCACGCAGCATTTAAATTACACTGTTCCTCCCTTTTTCTTTTTCTTTTTCTTTTTTAATAAGAGCACTACAATGACAAATTGTCAGACTCTGCAGCATGGTAAACAAAGTCACCTGGTTTGATATTTGTGTCCGTTAGCTGCTTTTACATGCTCACATTTATCACATTTTATGCTCACTGAGTCTCTGAACCCAATGTAATTGTTTGTGTGTGTGTAAAATAACGTACTTAATCGCAAGCTTGTTCATTATTCCTGAATAATTCTCACTCCAGGCTGAACTCAAAAGCTGGCAGCCCTGTTTGAAGTAAGTTGAAGTTTGTGGTTTCCTGAACAACATTTAAAAAATTCAATGTAGCATACAAGTTAATGTTAGATATACAATGTATATATAAATAAGTTCCAATAGACTAATATGTGAAGTTACGGTATGTTTAACTAATGTAGGGTAATATGAAGTAATCAGCAATCGTAGGTTTTTATCCATGCTTTTTTATACCAGGTTGTAGGTATACACTGATTTTCTGTTATGGTCTATGGACCCCCTGAATTAGCTTTGGCCACCCCATGTATAAAACTCTAGCTCTGCCACTGCTTATGTGAACCATGTAGTCTCCAGTGCAGTGTGTGATTGCTTGTCTGGCACAGATCAGATCAGTAGGAGCTCTGGTGCTCATGGAGAAAAAGCAGAAATATTATAACCTTACAACAACAAATGCTGAATTCCCTCTCATTATGATCTATAATCTAATACACTATACAGACATTTTATTGTTCTTCCTTACCTACGTTATTTTTTATTTTCTCTATTTTCTTCATTATTTAGTATATAATAATCATAATTCATAACCATAATCATTCCATCAACATACACTGCCACCAAGTGGCAACAAATGACCCCATCCTCAAATGTGTACCATTTATATATCAGCTTGGTAAATTCAACATGTGCATTCATTTCACATGGTAAATGTAGTTAAAACTCTTGGAAATGGAAATACTTGAATTTGAGTCATGAATCCTATTTGAAATGTTCACCTTAATTGGGAATGCATGACAACCCAGATTCAGATCCTGATTCCTGTGGTTTGAGGGGTGTGTGTTGGCATGGCTTTAATCCCTGTCTGTCCCTGTAAACAATTGGCAAAGCATCCAGACAGAATAATGCAGTAGAAAGTCTAATGAATGCACTGTAAGTGATCAATAGAGAAAGCTGATAGGATGTCCATACGGTTGTGAGTGTTTTGAGTGTTATCTGCACTGCCTGGTCTCAACGCTCGACTCGGATCACCTGCTGACCGCAGACTAAAGTCCTAAAGACTGAGGGTTTTATTCCCTTTGTCATTAATTATTGTATTTTGTTGTACTATAGTTGTGATATTGCTGACTATCCATAATGTACATTTTTACAGGTTAAATAACAAAATGTAATGTGAATATCATATCATTTAGTTTTAATTTGTTTTGTGTGTTTTGTGTGTCTGTGCAGGGGCCTGGTTGAAGAGCAGTCTGGGATACGTCCAGAGAGAGGGGAAACAGTTAACTCTCACATACATTGCCCCTCAGCTTGGCTATTGGGTCGCAGCCATGTCTCCCATAAACACAGGTAACACTCATCCATTTCTGGGCATTTTTCTGTTTCTCTATTTTGTTTAGATGACTCTGCATTCTTTGACCCTTTTATTTGGCCATTAATGGAGAGAGGAGCCCATCGGGCAGACATACAAGTGCTTTGTGGCAGACTGAGTTATTGACTTCTGTAGTTGTTTGCACATTCACTGTGCTATTCATATCCACCAGCTGAGAGAATAATGTCATTATGTTGGGGGATTTTAGGCCGACATGAAAATGATGTTTATAGGAAATCTCTCCTGTTGAAAAGTGTTATCGATGGATGCTGTAAAGTGGAGGTCAGGAAGACAGTGAAAATGTGAATAGTGTGAAGTGAACAGGATGGATGGGTTCTTCTATGATAAACTCCAAGTATGTATTTTTTTGCTGTAGGTCCAGTGGTGGCGAAGGACATTAGCACTTATCACACAGTCTTCTTGCTGGCCATACTAGGAGGCATGGCCCTGATACTGCTCTTCCTGCTCTGTCTGCTGCTCTACTATTGCAGGTGTGCCTTTTTTTTTTTTTGTTAGAGGAAGTACAAAGTCTCTTAAAAACAGTGTGCATTTACTGTTAAATCGTAACATAGTAACTAGGGGTGGGCGATATGACCAATGTCTTATATCACGGTCTTTGACATCAATTTTTGATGCCATAGAAATTTCATAGTTCTTGTCACCAGTGTCAATATCACAAAAAAACTCAAGCTCACTGAAGACAAGTAAACAGTCAGTGATTAAATAAGAATAAGAACCTAATTAAAACCTAATCTAAAATCCATTACATAGGACAAAAAAACTACAGTAAAACAAATAAAAAAGAAATGCTACATACATTGTATAAAGTAATTATATGTATAAAAAACACTGCATATTCTTCACTGTGCAAATTAAATATATATTTCTTCTTATTAAAGTTACAAAAGTGAATTAGTCAAGAGCAGTGGGAGATTTTCTCTTTTTTTTTTTTTGATTAACATGAATGACAGACAACAGGAATATTAGACTGCTGTCACTTTAAGAGCTGCTCAGATCCAATATACTGTTAAACGTCATGTGTTTTCTTTCTCAGCTGTTTGCTTTCACTTTACTGTGTTTACGAGGATACTTGCAAAGACGGGCATTTTGACACAAGTGTGTGTATTTAACCGTTCACGGCCTATAAAGCTGCAAAAATAAAAGTTCAATACTCCCACTCTCTATGACCACCGTCTTCACCTGCGTGCCTTTCAGCGCTCAAAAACAGTCTTTCAGACAGCGCCTGCATATAGCTAAATGAGTTCTCTTTCGCTGCTGATTGCATTTAAATGGCTTAAAATCACTTGTTTTTAAACTGCAATGCTTGAAAATGTGTGCCAATAGTACGTTTTCGTGACCACCGTGCATACAACATAGTGAGCGTGTAACCGCGATAGAGACGATAGTCGAAAATCTCTACCGCTTGAAAAATTTCTACTGGTATATCGCCCACCCATAATAGTAACATACAGATACAGTATGACATTAACATTTACAGGATGATGATACATCATCTGATATGTTAAGGGAAGTAAATAGTGTTTTGGGAGTTAGTGATCTCTGTGGTCAAGAGGAAAATTAATGTTTTCCCCTAGTGCTTATGAGATCATGTTTCTGTGCTTTCAGAAGGAAGTGTGCCCGCTTGCGGCCTGCCCACAGGAAGTTTACTCCATCCTCCGCTTTAGATGCCTCTAAACGAGACCAGGCTACTTCCATGTCCCACCTGAACCTCATCAGTGAGACTCACCTAGACCACAATGGGGCAGAGCCGGACATGCACACACCTATGCTTAAACCCACCCCCTACGACTCCTCCACCAATGAGCTTGCAGCTTCGCACAGCGAGCTCCATAGCCGAGGATCCAACCACTACAAACACTCAGTAGAGATATTTCCCCTCAAATCTGCTTGTTCAAACAATCCTTCCCAGGGTTATGATTCCCCGGCGGGACGTGGAGAGTACCGGCGGAGCTATACGTCCATCACGACTTCATCCGTCCATCCCCTCCACATGTCCATCTCATCCTCTTCCCCACATCCATTGCATCACACCACCTCTGCAGGACGACTGTCATCGAAGAGTAAATCAAGCTTGCGTGAAAACTGTCTCTCTCCTGTTTCAGTCGCATCCACAAGTCCTGCCGGATCCCCAGAGCGGGAGCAAGGAATCGAGCGGCGGCCAGCCGACTACATGCTGTCCCGCTCCGTAGACCATCTGGAGCGTCCCACCCCACTTCCCCGACCTGGAGCCCTGCTCTGCTGCACCTCCGAATTGCAAGTCAACCAAGGGGAAGAAACCTACCGCAAAGCTCGTCCCACCCTCGTCATCCCCGCCCACTACATGCGACTTCCAGGGACGCACCCTCTGTCAGGCCAAGCGCTGCTTTTGCAGTCAGACAAACAGAGCGAATTGGAAAGCATTCAGGCGGAACTCAGTGCGTGCCATCAGCCCCAAGGCCAAGTCCTGCAACCGTGGGGCAAAGGAGAGCAGGAAAGGGGGACGCAAGGGACGGGGGACAACCGAGGTGGAGGAGTTGAGGAGTGGACGTTGCAGACGGCCACTCTTCCCGCTGATCTCTCCATCCCCACCTCGCCCGTCAACCAAGGGGAAGAAACCTACCGCAAAGCTCGTCCCACCCTCGTCATCCCCGCCCACTACATGCGACTTCCAGGGACGCACCCTCTGTCAGGCCAAGCGCTGCTTTTGCAGTCAGACAAACAGAGCGAATTGGAAAGCATTCAGGCGGAACTCAGTGCGTGCCATCAGCCCCAAGGCCAAGTCCCGCACCCGTGGGGCAAAGGAGAGCAGGAAGGAGGGACGCAAGGGAAGGGAGCCGACCGAGGCGGAGGAGTTGAGGAGTGGACGCTGCAGACAGCTACTCTTCCCGCTGATCTCTCCATCCCCAACTCGCTCAACCAAGCGGGCCTGGATGTGGTGCAGATGAACGGAGAAGATCAGCTTCTGGCCGAAAAGACTTTGATGGAGCTCCGGGGAGGAAAGCCGCTCCCTCACCCCAGAGCTTGGTTCGTGTCACTAGACGGCCGCTCCAATGAGCACATCCGCCATTCCTACATCGACCTGCAGAGGGCAGGATGCAACAGCAGTTGTGTCGGAAGCAACGACGCCAGTCTGGACTCTGGGGTTGACATGAGCGACATCACACCAGGGCGGCGTGTTCGTAATAAAGTTGGGGTTAAAACTGAAGCTGGGGCTCTGCCTGTGGTGCCCGTGGTCGAATATACACCACTAGTGTTTGTAGAGGACTCGAATGCTAATGCGGAGAGCAGCGGTAGCCCCACACCAGTCTGCAGTCCTGAAGAACACTCTCAAGGGGGTTTTTTGCAGGAAAAAGAGAGGGAAGAGGAAGACGAAGGGAGTTTGTCTCCCCCATCGCCTCCACCTGAGCTTCCTTCTCCACCTTCTCTCCCTGAGCCTGTGGTTGAAATGGCGGAGGAGACAGGGACAGATAGCGATGTTTTCAGGACTGAGGAGACTCAAATGCACATGGGCAGCAGCCGGCCAGATAACCTGGTCGTCCCTGATGATGGCGGTGAAGACGAGAACAAGAAGAGTCCGTGGCAGAAACGAGAGGAGCGACCACTACTAGCCTTTAACCTAAAATGACTATGAAAATGAGTAAATGCTGACAGAAGTCATTTTTGGTGAACTGTCCCTTTAAGTGATTCCCCTGTGGTCCCTAGCTGGACTGTTGAATGGAGTTGCCTTATGAGCGCAGGTCTGTGCGTGGCTGTTTGCCTGTGGCAATGAAAGCCAAGAAAGCCATAGCACAAATGAATATTAGAGCAGCTCTGCCTCACAACTGAACAAGGACGAACAATCTGAAGTTTTCAAGCAAAACAAACAAACAAAAAAAACACCATTAAATACCAACAATCTAATGCACAACTGCTATGGCTTTCCAGACATACACTTTGAGCAAAAAATATCGCAAGCCATTGTATTGAAGGTGTAATGTTGTTTAAGCTTTATGAGATGCTGCTGTTTTTGAGCAATATGACACCTAGTGGCAACATGTGTACACTGCAACTGCAACTACACCACTAAGTGTTTCCCAGCACTTATTTTTGAACATTTTATGAGATGACCGGTGGAATGTCTTCCGCATCTTAATGGGTAAAAAAAACAGACATAGCACCCATTTTTAATTTTATTGTTATCTTGCATTCATGAATAGAATACAGCTGAAGCTTTGTGAAACCAAATAAGTTTACATAATGCACCATTTGTTCTTGTTAATCAGTCATTTTGACACAGATTTTCAAATGTGCGTTTCTTTTGACCTTAGGATTACAGTAGGACTTTTGCCAGCATTGCTTCAGAGCAGCAGACCCACCTGTTGAAGAAAAAAACACTATGCATTGCTTTAAACTTAAGGATCATGTAGCTTTAGATGTCTCTTTTTTTATTTTAACCACTGTATTTTAATTTGTTGTGTTATGATTTTTTGGGGTTGAACTTGCCTTAGCATGCGAGTGATGTGGACGGCACATTCAGACGAGGGCTGGATTCAACCGCACTCACTCACATGAACACAAACAGCCACCAGCTTTTCTCTCCCAAACTGTTGTTTTTTGTCTTAAGTGCATTTCTAGTTATCATTTATATTCATCATTAGATTTACTTTTCCTCTCCACCATTATCAGTTTGTGTCATATGATTTAATGTTTTCCATGTGGCATTACCCCACTTTGATCTCATTGTATGTGTGTAAGTGTTTTAATGTTGTATCTGGATATGCAGTGGGGTCCGAAAGTCTGAAACCACACTAAAAATCTGGGATTTAGAATCTATTTGAACCATTTTAAGATTTTGTCAGAATTGTAACAATAGTTGATGTAAAGGAAATATTTATGATTTGATTTAGGTGACTAATAAAATAAGCAAATTTGTTCATGCAGCTCAATGTGCTGCTGTCATTAAAGCAAAAAAGTGACTTTTTTTCCCCCACTGCAACTACTTAAATTGTTATACCGAAGGTATTTGTCATTGGAAAAAATATTTATTATAAAAATACATTTTTTTTTGTTCAATCATTCTTACTAGTTGTGTCAGACTTTTGAAACCCCCTGTATGTTCAGTACATCTTATGATTCTGGGGCCCGTTCTTTGTACGTCGCTAACTCAGTTAGCTGGATTTGATTGTTGACGATTTGGCATGATCTTGGATTGTTTTGTTCTTCGAAGGTTATCCCGGAGTTGCTGTCATAGCAACAGGTCCGTAAACTTAAACCTGCTCGGCTTATTTCATGTAAACAGGATTAGATTGCATCTTTTTAAGCAGAATTGATACTTAAAATCTGTCCTCTACCACCGCTACTTTATTACAAGAGTACCCCACTAATCCAGGGACAATAATTTAAAAATAATAATCATTTAAAAATTAATTTAAAGATATAATAATGTTGTGTAGTGTTTAAAGGGGTCATATGATGCTGCTAAAAAGAACATTATTTTGTGTATTTGGTGTAATGAAATGTGTTTATGCGGTTTAAAGTTCAAAAAACACATTATTTTCCACATACTGTACATTATTGTTTCTCCTCTATGCCCCGCCTTTTTGAAACGCGTCGATTTTTACAAAGCTCATCGGTCTGAAAAAGCGAGGTGTGCTCTGATTGGCCAGCTAGCCAGTGCGTTGTGATTGGCCGAATACCTCAAGCGTGAGACGGAAATGTTACGCCCCTCACATACTGTTGATGCCGTGTCCGACCGGCTGGAGCGACGAGACATGAACATTAATACCCATTACAAACGAGGCATTTGTTGCATCCAGTGGGGACATAATTACTGATTATAATGACTTGTACTGTCTTTTTACGCATTGCGTTGCATTGCGCCGCGTAAACATAAAACCCTGTCTGCATTTGTGATCAGAGAAATGAAAAACAACAAGTGCTATTGCTGTTCTGTTGTAAGTGATCTTAAAGATTCCTAAATGCATCTACTTTCGGAAGGCCAAATAAAGTGCTTTTGCTTTCGCACTGAAACACACAGTGTCTGCCTGACATGGCTGCATCAACACAACCGCGTTCCTGAAACCACATCTTCTTTCTTTGCGTGCACATTTGGGCGGTGTTATGCAAATCTTCCCACATAGTGATGTAGGTATGTTGGGGCGTGTTAGAACGAGCCGTTTTAGGTAGGCGTGGTTGACTCTTAACTTTTATAAAGAATATCTCTTTGGATTTGAGACTTTAGTCTTTGCAACTTTACAGATCTTCTTTATGCACCAAGAGCTTGTAACACTCCAAAGAGAAAGGAAAAATTGAAATCGCATCATATGACCCCTGTAATACTACTGACACAGTCAGTTTTACTCACTGAAAGATTTATTCGTCATAAAATTATTACTTCATACTTGTATTCGAGTCTTACACACATGCTATACAGATAATGTAGAGTCGTGCATTAATTTGAGTGATGACAGTTATTATGGGAGTGGCTTGGTGGAGCGCAGGAGATGCAGATAACGTGATCTTGACCCTTAAGAACTTTAAAGGGGTCATATGATGCGATTTCATTTTTTCCTTTCTCTTTGGAGTGTTACAAGCTCTTGGTGCATAAAGAAGATCTGTAAATTTGCAAAGACTAAAGTCTCAAATCCAAAGAGATATTCTTTATAAAAGTTAAGAGTCAGCCACACCTACCTAAAACGGCTCGTTCGAACACGCCCCCACATATCTACCTCACTATGTGGGAAGAGTTGCATAACGTCCTGATTAGCGCGATGATATCATCTTGGATGTGACATTTCAAGAACGGGCCCCTGGTCTATTCTTTTGCCTTGTATGTAACTTATGTGTGTACATATTCATTCACCCAGTTGTTTATGCTTGTGTGAGTGTTGCTTGGTGTATCGGTGTGTCTGCTGTAGACATACTATGCAGTGTGTGTATGTACTGATGTAGGACTGAAAGCGACGTATTATTATTTGAAAGCTGTTGAAAGTCTGGCTTGTTGCCAGGGTAACCACTTTGTAAGAAACCTTGTCACTCGGCTCTTCAGCAATCTACTTTGAATGTTTGGACTGGTTGCTTGGATTATAATTCAGGCCTATTATCCCAATAAAGCCAAAAAACCTGATCGACAGTTGAACATTATTTTTCAACACATCCAATGCTGATGGAATACAATCAAATCATAAACACAAGATCCATCAGGGTCACTTTATGCTGGGTCAGTTGTGACCGATGTTGGACTGGCTGCACTGAATTATGTTAAAGATGTTATAAAAACTTACAGTAACCATTTGTGTTATTTAGAATTTCAATTAAATGGAAATCACTTACTGGACTTGTTTCAGGTAAGGATGTTTAAACCAAGTGCAACATACAGATATTCATTTTAATCTGCACTTTTAGGGCTATGAATCAAGGGTTGATGAAAGGTATATTAATCTCTTACACTAATCCAAAACCATGACAAGAGTTTTATATTACACTGTACAGAATGAGTTTATTGGAATATGTCTGCTTGAAACAAACATTGTCTGTTTTCACTTTAACAGGTAGCTGAATTTGTCCGCACACTGGAAAAATCCAATCAGACCAAAAAAAGGTCTATCAAAAATATAATTTTTATTTTCCATATGCAAAAGTGAAAAAGTATTAAAAACAGACCAAAGAGCAGACGTTTCAGCCCACGCTTTCTTCAGTGCTCATGAGGCAAAAAAGCAACAACACACTTATATAGGCACAATTGCAAATTGTTGACAGCTGATCTTAATCAATGAGGGATAGTTATCATGCCAACAATTTCTCTTTACAAAAAACATGCAAGATCCATCTCTTCATTTAATCCAGTCAGGGTTAAGGATTTCGGCTCAAAAATCCAAAAAGCCTCTCTTTGTAACAACTTTCTATCACGGTTACCACCTCTCCTATGTAAGAGAACCCTCTCAATGCCCAGGAATTTAAAATCAGAAAAAGAATGTTTTGCAGACTCAAAATGACGAAAAACTGGAGAAGTGTGATCTTGTCTCCTGATAACACTCATATGTTCAACGATTCTAGTGCGCAATGCACGTTTTGTTTTACCAACACACAATAAAGGCCAAGAACACATAATTATGTATATCACATGTGTTGTTTTACATGTAATCAATTGTTTAATTTTGTAAATTTTACCCGTTTGTGGATGTGTAAATGATTTGCATTTTAAATAATGAGAACAGGCAACACAATCCTTACACTGAAAATTTCCATGGCCATCAGAGAGGGTCCCAGGAGTGGGGATGTGAGTACCTGCACGGACCAATTTATCAATTTACGTAGATTTGGAGGCCTGGAGTGAACAAAGAGAGGTGGCACAGTGAACAGGCATGACAAATCACAATCGCTCTGTATGATACGCCAATGATTATTGATTGCCTTTTTGATTTCTGGACTCAAGGGACTAAAAGTAGATTTAAATACACAAGAAAACTTCTTATTTTGGGGGGTCAAGTTGGTATCATCTGGCAAAGATCTCATTTTTTCTAATGCAGTATCTAGCCACTTGATTGGATATCCCCGAGATCTGAAATCACTATATAAGTTCTGGGCTTTGGCTTCAAAATGATCCTTGTTAGAACAAATGCGAAAAAGTCTCAAACTGACTATACGGCAGACCACATTTCAAAGACATGGGATGAGCACTCCTTGCATGTAAGAGACTGTTTTTTGCAGTTTCCTTTCTATACAGAGAAGATACAAGTTGGCCATTGATAACAGAGATGTTTGTGTCCCAAAAATGAATGTCTGTTGTCCCCGCATGATAGGTAAACTTAATGGATGATGTCACCAGCAGAACCTTTGTAAATGATGAAACAGTCATCAATATATCTTTTAAACAATACCAAATTATTGATAAAAGGATTGTTATTAAAGATATATTGATCTTCAAGATAACCAAGATATAGGTTTGCATAGTTAGGGGCCATAGCGGCACCCATCGCTGTGTTTTCAATTTGTAGATAAAATTTGTTTCCCAAAAAGAAAGTAATTCTTTGTCAAACCCAATTCAGCCATATCCACAATTAATTTGGTTGGCAGACATCCATCATCACTGCGTAGATCAAGAAAATATTTCAATGCCAAAAGACCCTCAGTGTGGGGAATGTTAGTGTATAAAGAGGTCACATCAGTTGTAGCAAGTATGTCTTCATCTAGATTTTTTATGACTGACAGACATTGAAGAAAGTCTCTGGTGTCTCTAAGATAGCAAGAGATGTCACTAAAGGATTCAAAATAAAGTTTTGTTTTCACTTTTACCATCTGGGAAACTGTTTAAACGCTTACAGGCAAAAACTACTAATGGAGTAGCTTCTACCTACAAGTTAAACAACCTAGTCATTGCAAAGCACCACTCACTTGTATACAAAACAACTTTAAACAGTTGTTACTATTCATATGTATTAGTATTACTACTACTATTGTTCTCATTTATGGCACAATTTTTGAAATTGTACATTTTATAACTATAATTTGATTACAAACTGTGGCTTTACTTAGCTTTGTAGTTATTTCAGATTTTGTTATTGTAATAGACAGAGCTGGAAAGTAACTGATTACATGATTAAATTACATTTTAAAATACTCGTAATCAGACTACAGTTAGTACTTTTTAACTGATCACTTGATTACATATATTCACACACTAGCAAAAAAATATTCATAATATTTTGATTCTCCCTAATTTCATCTTTTACATTTTCCTTTCTAAAATGCCTACATGCTATGCTGGTAAACAAAACAACTCATTTTTAGTAAGTGTTTTATTTTGATTGATGTTATTTTAAAATGATTTATTTCAATTTTACATTTTTATGACAAAAATAATTATTAGCTTTTCATTAAACTCACAAACCCCTGCAGTTCCTTCACAAACCCCAGTTTGGGAAACCTTGAAATAATGTAATGCTTAATTCACTTTTGGAACAAATGGAATATATTATCTTTGCATTTTAATATCAATATGATACAATATCAATATTTAAATCAATGAGATAAATGAGTTAGGTTAAAGTTAATCAAAAAGTAAAGTATAATCTGATTATATTAGCCTACCTAAAATATGTAATGTAATAAATCACGTTACTAACTACTGTACAAATTTTGTCATGTAATTTGGATTCAGTAACGGACTACAATTTCTACCCAGCTCTGTTGATAGGCTATTACACATTTTGACAAATAAAATAACTTTTGGTTAGGGTAAACCAGACTGCTGTAAACCTGAGCAATTTTATTAACCTATCATACAACTGAAACACTTTTAAGTCTAATACTATTGACCATTTGTTTCACGCTCACGATCAATTATATCAGATACAGTCACATTCTTCCTACAACTTCTAGTCCAGACAGTGTTAATAAACCATTATTTGTATTTATCATTAAAAAAGCTTCTTTTTAAAAATACAATAAACTGACCAAATATTTGCATTTAAAAATATACATCATCACGTTGGTCTGTCCTTTACACTCTCGCGGGCTATTAGTGGCAATAATCGGTAGACGGTGCTGTTTTCCGTGGTTTTTATTGCATGGTTTTGTCGTGAGGATTTGCAGCACATTCATCCATGATGGCGGAGGACAGCGAGTCCGCGGCCAGCCAGCAGAGCCTGGAGCTGGACGACCAGGACACCTGCGGCATCGACGGAGACAACGAGGAGGAAAATGAGCACATGCAGGGGTGAGCACGCGCTAAAGAGCTGCGGTCTGCGCGAGGATTAGCCGCAGCAAACAGTCGCCGTTTAACTGCTCCAGAGATGTAAACAAACGGTTAGCTTAGCAACCAGGTAACCAGGAGGAGAATTGGTGCATTTTACGAGTAGGCTAATATAATAGCTCGTTAATTGCATGATGGATGTCTAGCGGTATATATAAACATTTTAAAATAGCCTAACAAGTTAGATAAGTGTCGATATTTACTTTATACAGCGTTTGAATCAAAGTAGTTAGCTGTAGCTAGCTCGACATTAATGTTCAAGGATTTATTTGAGCTCAGCAGTCAGACAAGTCCTCCAGGCGCTTCTCTACTATATTTCTAAACACATGTATTAGTCTGTTTGGTTTTTAAGTTGCAATTGTTCTTCATATTTACATAATAGGAGTGGAAAGGATCCGCCTGGTTTCATTAGAGTGTCTTCTGAACAATACAAACACGCTTGATCCTCTTTATGAGCTGAGTGAGCAGCATTGCAGTCGAGCATCTTTGTCAGCTCGAGGACCGAGGATGATGATTGTCTGTTGTTGTCAGGCAGACTTACATCCCTCAGGAAAGCCTGATGAAGTTTGATCTGCTTCCATGAAGAGACTGACACTTGTTATTATGGTTTTTCCTCTGGCAGTCCCCCTCCAGGCTATTGTTATAACAGGAACCCATTGACACTTTCACCTGTTATGTCTTTGAATCTCATAAACAGCTCATACATGTTGTCAGTAAGGTCTATCTGGCATTTGAAATGTGTTGTGGTTTTGTTAAGGAGTCCTGGGGGTGATCTTGGTGCAAAGAAGAAAAAGAAGAAACAGAAGAGAAAGAAGGAGAAGCCAAGCTCAGGAGGAACCAAGTCTGACTCTGCCTCTGATTCTCAGGAGATAAAGGTTTCTGCTTTGTATAGTGTTATCAAAATGTTTTGTTAAAAAAAAAAAAGAGGCTGATTTCCCTCTGTTCCTGTCCCAGAACCCTGCCATTCCAATGCAGAAACTGCAGGACATTCAGAGAGCTATGGAGCTCCTGTCCACCTGTCAAGGTCCAGCCAAAAACATAGATGAGGCCACAAAGCACAAGTACCAGTTCTGGGACACTCAACCCGTGCCCAAACTCAGTAAGTCATACGTCACCTCTGCACGTGTTCGATTGCAAATGTAAGTAATTTGGAAAATCCTTGGCAAATCAGTAAGAATCTTACACTGATCTTTAATCAGTGTTGTATTCAACAAGCAAATCAAGTTATGGTTTATTCAGAAAATACAATCTCAGCATCATGAATGAAAGCACAAGCATAAGATGTCTAGTTACACTACCGTTCAAAAGTTAGGGGTTAGTAAGTTTTTTTTTTACATGTTTTCAGACAAGTCTCTTATGCTCACCAAAGCAACATTTATTTGATTACAAATACAGTAAAACAGTAATGTTGTGAAATTTATTTACAGTTTAAAATAACTCTCTGTGATGCTAAAGCAGAATTTTCAGCAGCCATTGCTCTAGTCTTCAGTGTCACATAATCCTTCAGAAATCATTCTAATATGCTTATTTGGTGCTTATGAAATAGTTGTGCTGCTTAAAGGGGTCATATGAAGCTTTTTTAAAGATCATTATTTTGTGTATTTGGTGTAACAGAATATGTTGACATGCTTTAATGTTCAAAAAACACATTATTTTTCAAATACTGTACATTATTGTAGGTCCTATATGCCCCGCCTCTCTCAAATGCTTAGCACTAAGGTTAAATTATGCCTACGTCTTTCTTTGGCCTGCGCTCTGGAAGTGATCTGTTAATTCTGCTAAACTTTAATTAAAACTGAAACTAAAACTGAAACTAAACTATATAAAACTATATAAACTATATAAAAACGAAATAAAAATGCGTTCACAAAATATAAACTAAAACTAACAAAAATATGAATGAAACTAATAAAAACTAAACAGAATTTTATAGCAAATTTGAAAACGATATTAAAATAAAACAAATGTAAAAATTCAAAACTATAATAACCTTGCTGTGCATCAGGACCCTGTTCTTCCTGGTAGGATATATTTTGTAATAATAACCAGCTGATTGTTAATTATCATTTACATCAGAGTTTCCCAAATTGGGGTTCATGAATGAATGAATCCCTTGTATAATTATATAAATTTTAAAATAAAAATTCATCTAAAATCTTCAAGAAAATATTTGAGGTCAAAAGGAGAATCCCTGCTTTACAAATATGTTATTTCTAGATAAACAGCATTGAGAGATTTAAAGAGCTTCCTCTGTTTCTTTGCAGATGAGGTGGTGACGACTCATGGGCCAATTGAGCCGGATAAAGAAAATATCAGACAAGAGCCATATTCCCTCCCACAGGGCTTTATGTGGGACACACTGGACCTTAGCAATGCTGAAGTGGTATGTGCATGAATGAAAACAATAATTTGTATTTGCTATTCATTTAAAAATAAAATAGCCCTATGTATACAAAATCATAGTATTTTCTCTTTTTTCCCCGTGTAGCTGAAGGAGTTGTACACTTTGCTGAATGAAAATTATGTTGAGGACGATGACAACATGTTTAGATTTGACTATTCTCCTAACTTTCTGAAATGGTAAGTGATTGTTTGATGTTTTGCATCATATTCTACCTTCAGTGTAGTGCATCGCACCGCATGCAGGGTGAGATGTGTGACCGTTTCTTTTTGCTGTCTTTCACTGTTAGGGCGTTACGTCCACCGGGTTGGCTGCCCCAGTGGCACTGTGGTGTCAGGGTCTCGTCCAATAAGAAGCTGGTTGGGTTCATCAGTGCCATTCCTGCTGACATCCACATCTATGACACGTGAGTATCAGGCCACATCACATCAGTGCCTGCACCAAAACTTGAAACTCTTGAGCAGGTTTTACCAATTGTGTTTGTAAATTTTGAGAATTGTTCATTGTTCCAGTCACTAATTCTCTTTGCATCCAAAGGTTGAAGAGGATGGTGGAGATTAACTTCCTGTGTGTGCATAAAAAATTGCGCTCAAAGCGTGTCGCCCCTGTACTAATCCGAGAGATCACGCGGCGGGTCAATTTAGAGGGAATTTTCCAGGCTGTATACACTGCTGGTGTAGTCCTGCCCAAACCTGTGTCTACATGCAGGTACCAAATCTTAAAAGGATTGCTACATCAGTTTATGTTAAATACTCTCATTTATGTTATTAGATGCTCATTTGAAGCATTTCGGTGAGATTGATCCTATTATTTGTATCTCAACAGATACTGGCATCGCTCACTAAACCCCAGGAAGCTTGTGGAGGTTAAGTTCTCCCATCTCAGCAGAAATATGACACTACAACGGACAATGAAGCTGTACAGATTACCTGATGTAAGCCGTTTTGTCATTTCAAAATAAATGTTCGTCAGAAACAATACTCTTAAAGGAATAGTGCATCCAGAAGTCACCATTATATTGTTCCAAACCTATATGCTGTTTTTTTTCTGGGTGATTTTTTTTCTTCTTTTTTTTCTGATTTTGTTCTGTATTTTTCCTTAGAGCACCCGTACTCCTGGTTTGAGGCCGATGGGAGATGGGGATATGAAGCAGGTGACAGCATTGCTGCAGAAACACCTGAGCCAGTTCCACCTGCGGCCTGTCATGGGGGAAGAGGAGGTGAAGCACTGGTTCCTACCACAGGAGAACATCATTGACACTTATGTAATCGAGGTATGTGTGGCAACATGCATCTTCAAATGTGCTGATCATATTTAATCATGTTTATCTTCATATTCTTACTTGCTTATTGTGCTTTCTTGAAAGGGCTCTGGCGGGATGCTAACGGACTTCATCAGTTTCTACACCCTGCCATCCACAGTGATGCATCATCCACTGCACAAAAGCCTGAAGGCTGCTTATTCCTTTTACAATGTCCACACAGAGACGCCACTCATAGACCTGATGAATGATGCTCTCATCCTAGCCAAACAGGTACAAACACATCAGAAGCAAAAGAGCTTGTTAACCTAAGACGATTACTAATGATTTGTTGACTCATGACTAATTACTAATTATTTTTTGTTCATATATTGTATGTTTTATATGTCTTCATATATAGTGTATGTGTATTGTATAAATGCCTTCATATGTTGTAATTCATATTCCCTCTTTTTTTTTCTTTTTTTTTTTCTTTGGGGATGTTTCTCGACATCAGAAAGGTTTTGATGTTTTTAATGCACTGGATCTAATGGACAATAAGAATTTCTTGGAAAAGCTCAAGTTTGGGATTGGTGATGGTAACCTGCAGTATTACATGTACAACTGGAAATGCCCTCCCATGGACCCAGAGAAAGTAAGATTTTTTTTTTAAGTCTTTATGTCCCAGCTTTGATGCTTAACCTCTTCTTAAAACTATATATATATATATATATATATATATATAGTGCTGTCAAATGATCGCGATTAATCGCATCCAAAATAAGTTTTTTTTTTACATATGTATGTGTACTGTGTATATTTATTAGGTATATATAAATACACATGTATATGTAAATACACACACATGCATGTATATATTTCAGAGTAATATGTTATTTTTATATATTAAATGTATTTATTTATTCCATGGTCTGTCTGAATACTGGATTCTGATTGGCTGGCAGGTATGCAGTAAAACCATTTAATGCACAGGTAGTTCCAAGTCGGTTTAATCACCGTTCTATATGAATGCGCTGCTTTAATTGATGCACACTAACCAACACGCATCACTCGCGCACACACACACACAAACACACACACAGAGAGAGAGAGAGGTCAGAGATTGCTGATTGCGCTGCACACACACACAAACATGTCAACGCTTCCCCGTGATTTTCATTAATAAAATATCGCTGTTTTTGAAGTAATTGTTTGTACAGAGAGACGCGCAGACACAGCACGCAGGTAACTGACACACAACTGTCATCTCTCTCTCTCTATGATTAATTGAAATGCATGCTATAATTCATTCAAATAAATGTGGTCTTACCACACTATTTCATCTCTGTGTATGATTTGAAGCGGGCAGAATGCTAGCGCTAATGTGCTGTAACTGACGAAAATAACATTTTTACCCATTCGGTCAAATATCGTGCTGCAAAGAACAATACTAGTTTTAACTTGTCTATAACTTGGCAAATGACCATGGAATAAGCGGGATAATCAACGGCTTGCCATGCGTTAAAGGATTTTAAATGCACTTCGCGTCGGGCAGTTCTTTGCCTCCACGTCGTGCATTTAAAATCCTTTTAATGCACGGCTAGCCGTTGATTATCCCTTACTTATTCCATGGTCTGTCTGAATACTGGATTCTGATTGGCTGGCAGGTATGCAGTAAAACCGTTTAAAGGTAGTTCCAAGTCGGTTTAATCACCGTTCTATATTAATGCGCTGCTTTAATTGATGCACACTAACCAACACGCATCACTCGCACACACACACACACACACACAGAGAGAGAGAGGAAGAGAGAGAGGTCAGATATCAATCCTTAATCATTAAATCCTTAAACGCACGGCTAGCTGTTGATTATCCCTTACATAAATTATATTAATATAAATATAGACATGTAAATACATGTAACTATTTTCAAAATATATACTGTATGTGTGTGTATTGATATAAACATAATAAATATACACAGAACACACATATTATGCAAACAAAAACATTTATTTTGGATGCGATTAATCGTTTGACAGCACTAATATATATATATATATATATTATTTATTTTTTTAAGGTAGCAATGGGCTTGATAGTTAAATGCTTGGTAAAGAAACATTTGCATGTAAAGTCTACTACCTTGTAGATACGTTTTTTTTTTTTTATTATTATTATTCATTTCAGTTTCGCAGTGCTCTAGCATTAAAAGTGATAACATTGGATAACACAGCTTGAGAAGTTTCACACTATTTCTATGCTGTATATTAATTTTTATATTAGTAATTAAATATTTCTTAAATATAAAGTAAGCTATATAAATGTTAAATACATGATGATAATCAGTCATTACAATTTAAAATATTGGAGTGTGTTTTAAATCACTTCTCCATTCTCCCCAGGTTGGCCTTGTTTTACAGTAACTGGCTGCTTCGTGTTGGATGCAGACTGATCAAGAGGTCCATCTCAAATTCTCTGACCTGGACGTAGTCAATATAAAGAGGAATAACTGACATCCATTCAAAGTGAATGAGTTATGTTGTGCAGCTCTCTTAGGTCTTGTTCCAGTTATTGAGGGGTCTCCCCTCCTTTCTCTGTCTTTGACTCTCTCTCTCTCTCTCGCGATTAATCGTTTGACAGCACTAATATATATATATATATATATATTATTTATTTTTTTAAGGTAGCAATGGGCTTGATAGTTAAATGCTTGGTAAAGAAACATTTGCATGTAAAGTCTACTACCTTGTAGATACGTTTTTTTTTTTTTATTATTATTATTCATTTCAGTTTCGCAGTGCTCTAGCATTAAAAGTGATAACATTGGATAACACAGCTTGAGAAGTTTCACACTATTTCTATGCTGGATATCACACATATTATGCAAACAAAAACATTTATTTTGGATGCGATTAATCGTTTGACAGCACTAATATATATATATATATATATATTATTTATTTTTTTAAGGTAGCAATGGGCTTGATAGTTAAATGCTTGGTAAAGAAACATTTGCATGTAAAGTCTACTACCTTGTAGATACGTTTTTTTTTTTTTATTATTATTATTCATTTCAGTTTCGCAGTGCTCTAGCATTAAAAGTGATAACATTGGATAACACAGCTTGAGAAGTTTCACACTATTTCTATGCTGTATATTAATTTTTATATTAGTAATTAAATATTTCTTAAATATAAAGTAAGCTATATAAATGTTAAATACATGATGATAATCAGTCATTACAATTTAAAATATTGGAGTGTGTTTTAAATCACTTCTCCATTCTCCCCAGGTTGGCCTTGTTTTACAGTAACTGGCTGCTTCGTGTTGGATGCAGACTGATCAAGAGGTCCATCTCAAATTCTCTGACCTGGACGTAGTCAATATAAAGAGGAATAACTGACATCCATTCAAAGTGAATGAGTTATGTTGTGCAGCTCTCTTAGGTCTTGTTCCAGTTATTGAGGGGTCTCCCCTCCTTTCTCTGTCTTTGACTCTCTCTCTCTCTCTCTCTCTCTCTGAGAATGTGAGAAACATTTATCAAGGTCAAACACATCCACAAGCTGTATACACACACATACATAAATACATACACGCATACACACACGTAGTGTTCGTTTATTTTCCTTAACAATGCAGTCTGTATCCTTCCTCTCACAGAACAAGTTTAATTCCATTGTTTTTGTCTTTTTGTTTGTTTTGTTTTGTATTATGAAGGAGTGTTGATACATTTGTGTGAATTAGCAAGCTGTACATTTAATGCCAGATATTTATTGTGTTGTGAGGTTTACAACGGAACAGGAACGGGGGGGTTGAAATCCAAAGTCTTTTCTATGGAGCTGCCTTTAAAGTCATATTCCGTTTGGAGTTCCTGCTGTCTGTGCGAGGGGAGGGAGGGGGGAGTGTAAATGGTGAACCATGTGGAAGAATGTATTGCATTTTGAAGCACATCAACTTGTTTATAAAAGGGCCAGATTGCTCTGAGGTGCATTTTTAAGATTAATATGTTTATTTAGGTTTTGTGTGTCCAAAAGAAACATTTTGAATGTGAATTCATTTGTTTTGTTTCGTGAAGACATGATTGTCACACCTTAAGTAGCTTCTATTTCCCACCCATTTCTGTTCTTTACCATGTAGTGTTTTTAAATTATTATAATTTTAGTAAAGCAATTCTGATATTTAGAATTGTATTTAAGTTACATGTTCCATTTTATTCTTGATTTTCTTTGTTCTGTCAGTATTCTTTGCAGTCAAACCATAACCTCGTTCAAATGGTGCATTTGCGATCAGGCCCTGGTAATTTTGCTATACTTAAGCACAAGGAGAATTAAACAATCGTGTGTGCATTGTCATTTTGATATAAGCATTTCTCCAATGCTTTTAGTGATGCGGTCAGGAAAGCTTGCTCGCTGTTCAGTTACAATCACAGTTTGAGGCGTAATGAAATGTGAACAACGTTATTATACAGCAGAAGCTGATTTTATGTTAATACAGCTTATCTTGCCATGGTTTGCTTTAATGTATCTGAATCTACAATATGCTTTTAAATAAGCGCACGTCCAGACATGCTTAAAAAGAAAGGTACTCCTCTCAAAGTTCCACATTTCAGCCGTTGGTTTTATTCAATAATGTCCAGGGCACTTTCGCGAATGTCAGTTTGCGTATGTTTTTTCTAAGGCTTGCTGTATGAAATGAGCATGAAACTTTTTTCCCAATCTGTATGGTTTAAGAACTTATGGGTTACGGTGAGAACACCCGAAGTACTTGCCTTATTTCAGAGAGGTTGTTTTTTAAATGTCAAATTGTGTAGTTTTAAATGATCAGCTTTCTCTTTCTGAAGACAGTATTTTTATTGAACTCCATTGCAGGTTGGAACTGATGGGAATAAGTACCAGCAGCACCATGTCAAACATGACAGAGTCCACCCAAATATCTAATTGTCAAAAATATACATCAAGGTATACCAGCATGGATATTTGACTGAATAAAAGCATCCAAAATATAAAATAATTCATCTCGGTCTTTTTCCTCTCCATAACCATTACATAAACCTAAGAAAATATAAATATACTTAATCCACATTTGTCCAAACACACTATGTAGTAACCTGCATTCATGGAGCACATCTTAAACAGTCGATAAGCACGTTTGCTTTCCTTTCTTTTTCGGTTTTCTGATTTTCGTAGGATTTGGGATGATTTTCTTCACTTTTAGAGGCTGGAGGATTAAAGGAGAAGCGTCACTGGCTTCATCCGACATTTCTTCTAATTTCCTCTTCTGCCCCTTTACTGTATCGCTCTGCTTTTCCTCTGTGGAATCCGTCGGGATCCAAGCCACGCTGAGCGGCGGAACCACGGGTGGGATCGCGCGGACCACATCCTCGAACACCTCGCTGCCGCGTCTGAAACCCAGCGCCAGGACGCACTTGAGACCCAACAGTCCCGCGAGAGTGTCGCTCAGACTGGGCACCTGGCAGGCGGGCACCGACCTCGTCTTACTCAGCGGGATTAAATGGCACGTCATGTGTGCTGGCTTTACCGAATTACACACGAGCACCAAACTCAGTTCATTCCTCTCCAGGCCTTTGGTGACCTCGTTGATGCCGATGGCTAGCTGTTTCCTCACGGCCGGGTTGCTCCAGCACGGCTCGGTGGGCTTTGAGGGAGTCTGTACGCTCTCTGCGGGTTCGGGAGCTGGTTTTCGTGCCTCTGTGGGGTTTGATGCCTTTTTTCTGGACCTTCTTCTGCTTCCCCACTTGCGAAACCAATTGACTCGTTGTTTCTGAAGCCCAACGGCGGATAGTTTGACTTTAAGTGTGTTCAGTATGAAATGCTTGTGCTCTCTTTCTAGTGGACTCCAGTGAATGCTGTATGGGCTATTCATTGAAGTTTTCACTGGTATGGGCTTCTTTTTTTCTTTCTTCTTTGCTCCTTTCGCTGGGGTAGACATTCTTTCTGGAAGCCTGCTTTTAAGCAAAATTCAGCATTAAATTATAATATGAGGCATTCAACATTACATTAAAACTCTTTTATATGAACCAAGACGTATAATTATCAGCAACTATACAAACCTAATAAAATAGCCTGAAATCACCCATTATATGCACATTTCTCCGTGCGCAGACATGATGTTTTTGAAGGTCTTCTTCTGTGGTCACACAATAAATCGGTTAAGGTTTCTAAAATCCACGCTGCCATCTAGCGGCTGAATGTCCTTAAACACAGAGCTGTTCAGCTAGCTGGATATCGTCCACAAGCCTTTTTGTCATGTGCTGTAATTCACAAGTGTAGCTAATAAATATTTTATAAGTAACAAAATATATTATTTATAATGATATAAATAGACCTATTGTTATTAGTTAACCTGATTAAATAAAAAAATGTAAAGTTCATTGGATTATGTTTTTTTTTTTAAATGTATATTATATATAGAGGGACTAGTTACGTAAACTGTGCTTTTTGTGTCCTGAAAACTGATCTATATAAATTACTATATAAATATAAATGCATAAAATAAATTATCTATTATAGATCAGTGGTCCTGACACAGCTGATTATTTTAAGACTTCTTTAGCAACCATTGTTTTGTTTTGTTTTTCCTAATATTGATGAGCACTTTGTTTTATTATTGTAACATTCATTGTTTGGTCTACTAGAAAAATTATCTAAATACACAAAGACAATAAAAATAAAGAATATATGAGCTACCTTAATAAATCCATTTTTATATCTAAATTTCGGTTTTAAAAAATCTGCTTTGTTTGATTTGTTTTTATGTTTATATTAGCTATATAACCAGGAAATAGAAATATGTCTACCCATTGTTTACAGGTTCAGTTTAAATCAAATAAAATAAATGAATAAACCTGCAAACAGTGGGTACCCTGCCAATTAATGTCAATTAATCATTTTCCCATTTATATGTTTTTGGGGTAAACTCTGGATCTCGTATTACGTAAAGCTGCATGTGAAAGCTAAAGGCACAATGCTGGAATGAATTGTTTCACCATAGAAATAGAATAAGCCGAAGTTCACTGGGTTTCTCCCTCGGACGTTCCATCAGCCAATCAGCGCTCAGCTCCACAGCAGCGACCTGGAGATCATCGTAAACTCTATTCCTCAGTGCATCTACGCTACGTTCTAGCTGACGCGCCCAGCCACACTACTCGCCTAAGAAAATGACTTTGAAGGTATTTATCTGCACTGTTTTCTTTTAATTCCACGTTCCTTTTAATTCCACGAGATGTAATACATGAATAACAAAACGTTTGGATATTCCTTTAAGTCCGCAGCTGGATATGTAGGTAGGATTTTAAAGATTACAAGCCCTATTATAATACTGCATTAGATTTAGCTGTGCACGCAAAGCTGATTTTATTCTCGTCGTGTGCTGAGGCGCATATTACGCATCCATTTCAGATATCACGATCGTTTTCGTGCTGTTTTCATCTGCAGCTTCTGGATGTGCGCTCGTGGATGTATTACGTCACGTTGTCCTTTATTCTTGCTCTGGCAAAAAGTTGCGCGACATGCATATGCTATCCACAAACAATTCATTTCATATGAAAGTTTTGTAGTTGATAAATCCGACTTGAGAAAGCCTGTCTCAAATGCCAACCCTTATCTTGTAGGTTTATATGGGTACAAAGAGCATTCATGTTGGCACGCAAACAATAGGCTGCATACAGTCTGAGAATAATGCATGATGCTTATAGTGATTAAGAATGTGCTTAGTGTGGGGCAAAATGGGTCAGACTACAGTATGTGACCATTCCCCCCCCCCCCCCCCCCCACCCCAACCACAA
>NW_015629307.1:440664-477251 GCF_001515625.1 Sinocyclocheilus rhinocerous
ATACACATTCGATCTTAATAATATTGTTATAGGATCACAGGGGGAAAAAAATTAATCATGATCTCTGTGGCTGTAGGCTGAATTTGAGCAATATGCAGAGAACGTAAAGAAAGTGAAGACCAGACCTACAGACCAAGAGCTGCTGGATTTGTACGGCCTCTACAAGCAAGCCATCGTTGGGGACATTAATACTGGTAATTGTTGTAGACCATTATAAATAGTTATATTAAACCATACATCTGAGCTTGAGGCTTAGATCTAATAGTTCAAATCTGTATGTTCTGTTTTGTGCAGACAAACCTGGAATAACGGATTTGAAAGGGAAAGCCAAATGGGAGGCATGAATTCAAGGAAAGGTAAGGAAAAAACGTTTTTTCCTGCTTTTTTCCCCTCAATATTTTCATTATTTTCGAGCAATTAAAAGGAATGTACTTGCACTTGTTTGTATTTATGATGTAAACTGTATTCAGATTTGTACTCAGCTACAGTTATGTTTCTGATGATGGCTTGATTCATATAGTCGTCACTCTTTTCTCCAACAGGTATGTCAAATGATGACGCCATGAATGCCTACATTTCCCTGGCCAAGGAAGCCATTGAAAAGTATGGAATGTGATTGGGGAAAACATCTACTTAATAGTTTTAAGTAGATATTAAAGTTTCACTAAGAAAAAGCTGTAAGATTAAAACATTAATCTAGGATTTTTTAACCTTTTTAACATATAGATTAACAGATTAAAAGATAAGACACTTAGTTTCATAGAGATACCACTTATCTGTATCTCATTACAAGTCAGGTGAGACCTAAAGATGTAAGAATATAATCTTGTAATTAAATAAAGTTGCCAAATATGGTAAATCTCTTCTCTTTATTTTACATATCTTAACACAATATTAAATTCTGCAGGGAGTTTTTTTGTATTGCTTCAGTAGTATTAGCTGAGTCCTCAGGCTTGAGGACCAGTAATTGTGCCCTTACACACAAAGAGATTCTTTGTCCTCTCAGTGTGCTCACTGAAGCGTAGTCATCACAACAGCTCTTGGGATCGGATACAGAATGCAAGATGTGGAAATCTTGCCAAGGCCAGGCCAAATCAGGGGGAAAATAGGCACTCAGGAACAGATGCCAGAGAACTCTTGAGTGAATCAAACAGGTGTAATTGCAACAAACCAGTAATTGAATCTGTTATTTAAATTAACTTTTTTATTTAATTAAATTAATTTCTTATTTATTCAATAATTTTTGTTGTTATTTTATAGTTGATGTACCCATTTAATTATTTATCTTTCTCTCTCCCTTTATTATTATTTATTTATTATAAAACTTTATAAACATTTTTTTCCAGGTAAAAAGTTGTTTATATATTTTTATATATAGCCTAGTCAATGATGTGACCATCATTATTCTTGTCTGGATAATTTAAGGTATTAAAAAGTACATTAAAGAAAGTAAATCAAACAAAGAATGGCTTAAATGCATTTTATGATAAACATATTTTCAATTTCTGCATTAAAGATTATTTTGATATTGTTTTTTTACAAAATACTTTTTTTTTTAAATCACACATTAGGACTTTTCATGGAAATTGATGTTTTATGTTAAATTGAGGTTTCCTAAGGAAAATTTAATGACATTCGTGATTGATGATATTTGAATGAATCAATCAATAGATCTGTAAGTTTCAAAACGTTTTTGAAAATAATGATTTTGTTCTAACCACACACATTTATTAAAGAATTACTAACAGCGCTTTTTGTGTTAGTGAAAAACATTCAGAAATGTCTGAAAATATTTATTTAGTCTAAAAATGAACAGAACATTTCATTCATTCCTTCACTGCTCGCCGACGTTTATTTTGAAATCTGTTCAGGCAGGCAGCCATGTTTGATCGAGTCATTGTTACTGTTTTAACTTCACGTTCAGTAATTAGGGCAAAGGTAACGGGAGCGATTCCCGATCTGGTGTTGAATGTACACTTCGAGGTTCTTCAGTAAAGTAGCAAGACTCCGTTTCACTCGTGCAGTTTATAGCCGTTTCTGTTTCTGCATTGCTACAGTCTCTTGTCTCACTGAGGTTAGTCACTTCGACAATGTTTCTGTTTACATTATGTGTGTTCATCATGACCTGCATATGTTTTTGTAGTGTTTTGAATTTTTTGATTATGTATATGCATGATGAAGGGATTTCAGTAATTTGTTTATGCATTACTTAAATCCAGAGTGAATCCTGCACTGAAAGTCAAGTGCACGTCTCTAGGAGGGAGGGGTAAACACAGATTGTGCAGAAGTGTATTTGTAATCTGATACATTACGATTGGACAAGCTGCCACTGAGTCGTTCTGAGTATTCGTCTGATTTGATTCTCAGTTGAATCAGTCCAGTAATAATGGATAATCAGGTGCTCGAGTCCACTGCGGAACGGACATTTCAGTATCAGAGCAGCCTGTCTGCTCTACCTGTGCCGGATCTACACGACTCACTCAACAAATACCTGCATGCAGGTTAGACACAAACTCTCCAGCACAAACCTGCATTCTGCTCACTATTTGATCTGTTACATGGGATAGGAGTGTTATTAACCTGTTTCATTTAACTGGGAACATTTGTGAGTACAATTTGCTTAAAAGAAAAAAAAAAGAGTTGTTGATGGCCTTTACATGAAGTTGTTGACTATAAATTAAAGTGCAGACTGCACTGATTTCATGTTAACATTTTAAATATTAAATTCAGGCACAACCAGGGCTATTTCAGTTTGTCCTTCTATTAAAAACACTCGTCTATATAATCTTTTTCTATTGTAGGTCAGTGATTAAACGTCATTTTTGTTCATTGAAATTAGGCAAACGCACAAACACACACTATAAATATTTACATTAAAGTACTAAAATTAACAAAACTAAAATGAAAAAATTAAATGATAATAAAAATAAAGCTATATAGAAGTAGTTTAAAACATAAAATAAAATGATGAAACAATTACTAAAATTAAGACTGTAAACAAAAATTATAAACTGATTTAAAATGTAAAAAAAAACAATCAATAAATAAATAAAAAAACTATAGTAGTAAATAATACTAAAATGACACTGGCCTGTGTCAATGTTATAAAGTTTACAGAAAAGATAGCATTTATATGTATTATTATATTTAATTTATATTTATATTATTTTTTTTGTTTACTTTTATGGAACTTTAAATATTACATGTACAAATTATGGTAGTTTATATTATAAAATACCACAATTTGTACATGTAATATTTAAAAGATATTATTAATGGATTATTGCTCAAACATTAACAAAACATTGTTGGTCAGATTTGTGACCAACACAAAGCCCCATTTTAAACTAAAATATTTAACTGAATGATTCACTTATAGATTGTTGCATTAAAGTAAAGTATTAACATAAAAAAAAAAAAAAGAAAAATTGTACCTTTATGTTTTGCAACTTCTATTGGGTATTATTAAGGTAGTATTACTAAATAATATATATAGAAAAGACATTCAGTTTGTTTTATAGGGCAATGAGTAAAATACATGTTCACCTTGCAGGGAAAAATCTGGAATTGAATTTGATTTGTTGTTATTATTATTATTTCTCCAGTAAAACCTTTTGCATCTGAGGAGGAGTTTCGAGCCACAGTGGCCATTGTGAAACGCTTTGAGGAGGGCATTGGACAGCAGCTACATCAAAAGCTTCTGAAGAGAGCCAAGAGCAGGCGCAACTGGGTAATAGGACTTTTTTTGTTTTTTTGCGCACCGTTCTGTTTGAGCCAGACTATGGAATCACTTAACTGCCATGTATTTTCGTATGTAGTTTATAGACTTTATTTGAACCTGGCATTTGTTCTTCTTCAGCTTGAAGACTGGTGGCTGGACACAGCATATCTAGATATTCAATAATTTTTGTTGTTATTTTATAGTTGATGTACCCATTTAATTATTTATCTTTCTCTCTCCCTTTATTATTATTTATTTATTATAAAACTTTATAAACATTTTTTTCCAGGTAAAAAGTTGTTTATATATTTTTATATATAGCCTAGTCAATGATGTGACCATCATTATTCTTGTCTGGATAATTTAAGGTATTAAAAAGTACATTAAAGAAAGTAAATCAAACAAAGAATGGCTTAAATGCATTTTATGATAAACATATTTTCAATTTCTGCATTAAAGATTATTTTGATATTGTTTTTTTACAAAATACTTTTTTTTTTAAATCACACATTAGGACTTTTCATGGAAATTGATGTTTTATGTTAAATTGAGGTTTCCTAAGGAAAATTTAATGACATTCGTGATTGATGATATTTGAATGAATCAATCAATAGATCTGTAAGTTTCAAAACGTTTTTGAAAATAATGATTTTGTTCTAACCACACACATTTATTAAAGAATTACTAACAGCGCTTTTTGTGTTAGTGAAAAACATTCAGAAATGTCTGAAAATATTTATTTAGTCTAAAAATGAACAGAACATTTCATTCATTCCTTCACTGCTCGCCGACGTTTATTTTGAAATCTGTTCAGGCAGGCAGCCATGTTTGATCGAGTCATTGTTACTGTTTTAACTTCACGTTCAGTAATTAGGGCAAAGGTAACGGGAGCGATTCCCGATCTGGTGTTGAATGTACACTTCGAGGTTCTTCAGTAAAGTAGCAAGACTCCGTTTCACTCGTGCAGTTTATAGCCGTTTCTGTTTCTGCATTGCTACAGTCTCTTGTCTCACTGAGGTTAGTCACTTCGACAATGTTTCTGTTTACATTATGTGTGTTCATCATGACCTGCATATGTTTTTGTAGTGTTTTGAATTTTTTGATTATGTATATGCATGATGAAGGGATTTCAGTAATTTGTTTATGCATTACTTAAATCCAGAGTGAATCCTGCACTGAAAGTCAAGTGCACGTCTCTAGGAGGGAGGGGTAAACACAGATTGTGCAGAAGTGTATTTGTAATCTGATACATTACGATTGGACAAGCTGCCACTGAGTCGTTCTGAGTATTCGTCTGATTTGATTCTCAGTTGAATCAGTCCAGTAATAATGGATAATCAGGTGCTCGAGTCCACTGCGGAACGGACATTTCAGTATCAGAGCAGCCTGTCTGCTCTACCTGTGCCGGATCTACACGACTCACTCAACAAATACCTGCATGCAGGTTAGACACAAACTCTCCAGCACAAACCTGCATTCTGCTCACTATTTGATCTGTTACATGGGATAGGAGTGTTATTAACCTGTTTCATTTAACTGGGAACATTTGTGAGTACAATTTGCTTAAAAGAAAAAAAAAAGAGTTGTTGATGGCCTTTACATGAAGTTGTTGACTATAAATTAAAGTGCAGACTGCACTGATTTCATGTTAACATTTTAAATATTAAATTCAGGCACAACCAGGGCTATTTCAGTTTGTCCTTCTATTAAAAACACTCGTCTATATAATCTTTTTCTATTGTAGGTCAGTGATTAAACGTCATTTTTGTTCATTGAAATTAGGCAAACGCACAAACACACACTATAAATATTTACATTAAAGTACTAAAATTAACAAAACTAAAATGAAAAAATTAAATGATAATAAAAATAAAGCTATATAGAAGTAGTTTAAAACATAAAATAAAATGATGAAACAATTACTAAAATTAAGACTGTAAACAAAAATTATAAACTGATTTAAAATGTAAAAAAAAACAATCAATAAATAAATAAAAAAACTATAGTAGTAAATAATACTAAAATGACACTGGCCTGTGTCAATGTTATAAAGTTTACAGAAAAGATAGCATTTATATGTATTATTATATTTAATTTATATTTATATTATTTTTTTTGTTTACTTTTATGGAACTTTAAATATTACATGTACAAATTATGGTAGTTTATATTATAAAATACCACAATTTGTACATGTAATATTTAAAAGATATTATTAATGGATTATTGCTCAAACATTAACAAAACATTGTTGGTCAGATTTGTGACCAACACAAAGCCCCATTTTAAACTAAAATATTTAACTGAATGATTCACTTATAGATTGTTGCATTAAAGTAAAGTATTAACATAAAAAAAAAAAAAAGAAAAATTGTACCTTTATGTTTTGCAACTTCTATTGGGTATTATTAAGGTAGTATTACTAAATAATATATATAGAAAAGACATTCAGTTTGTTTTATAGGGCAATGAGTAAAATACATGTTCACCTTGCAGGGAAAAATCTGGAATTGAATTTGATTTGTTGTTATTATTATTATTTCTCCAGTAAAACCTTTTGCATCTGAGGAGGAGTTTCGAGCCACAGTGGCCATTGTGAAACGCTTTGAGGAGGGCATTGGACAGCAGCTACATCAAAAGCTTCTGAAGAGAGCCAAGAGCAGGCGCAACTGGGTAGTAGGCCACTTTTTTTCTTTTTGCACCGCTCTGTTTGAGCCAGACTAATGAATCACTTAACTCATGGCATGTATTTTCATGTGTAGTTTATAGACATTATTTCTCGTTTGTTCTTCTTCAGCTTGAGGACTGGTGGCTGGACACAGCGTATCTAGAGGTGCGCGTCCCCTCTCAGCTCAATGTGAATTTTGGAGGACCTACAGCCTACGTGGAGCACTGCTGGCCTGTACGTGATGGCACACAACTGGAGAGGACCAGCTTGAATTTGTGGTTCACCCTCCAGTACTGGGAACTTATCCGCACGTAAGTGATCGCCTGTGTGAACAAAGAAACAAGCCAGTGTAGTAAATGTCTTTCAAAAGTATTTCTGATTGCGAATGGCTTGTTGTTATCTGCATCAGTAATGTATTAAGTACGTAATATGGCTATTTGTTTGTATTTGCTGATACTCATCAGGGAGAGGCTGGCCGTTCATAAAGCAGGAGCGATGCCCTTTGACATGGATCAGTTCCGCATGCTCTTCTGCACCTGCAAAGTGCCTGGCGTCAATAAAGACACCATCCTCAACTTCTTCAAAACAGGTTAGGCATATGCGTTCTTGTTTGTATGCATAAATGCATCCATACGTTCCTTTATGCTGCATGTGTGATCTCTGTGTGTTGTAGAGAGTGAAGGACCCTGCCCTTCTCACATGATAGTGATGTGTCGTGGGAGGGTCTTCACATTTGATGCTCTCTGTGATGGCCGTATCCTCACTCCCCCAGAGCTGTTGAGGTATAGTGCCAAGCGTCCTAGTTTTCAGTGATTCAGTGGGTTGGTTTTATTGATCCAGTGTAATCTATATGTCTTCATTTTGTGTGATTATGCACATTCATTGTTCTTGGCTGTGTTCCGCATGGAATACTAGAATACTACTTCCTGAATACTGCAGAGTATTCACAGTATACTGCCTACTGTTATTCCAAACAGTATTGCATGATAAATACTTCATATAGTAGTATGCTACATTATTGTCATCATGTTACATGTTAAATTCTTCAACATACTGGAAATGAAAATGTTTAAAGTAAATTTGCATTTTTCTCCAAATGCTTTCCAAATTCTACACTGACTATAAGAAATGTTTCTTGAACACCAAATCAGCATATTAGAATGATTTCTGAAGGATCATGTGACACTGAAGACTGGAGTAATTTGCATCCACAGAAATTATTTTATAATAGAAAACATTATAATATTTCACAATATTACAGTTTTGGTCTATTTTTGATCAAATAAATGCAGCCAAATAAACGAGCATAAGAGACTTCTTTCAAAAACATTAACATGTCTTACTGACCAAAACTTTTGGATGGTAGTGTACTATATGTAATGTGCACAGTATGCATACTATATACTGCAGCAAAGCAGCATGCTATTCCACACATAGCCCTTGTGTTCTTTAGGCAGCTGACTTACATTAAAGAATGCTGTGATGGAGAGCTGGAGGGGGATGGAGTGAGCGCTCTCACCACTGAAGAAAGGACGCGCTGGGCTAAGGTAAGAGCCACGCCCCCCACGGGAGCACCACAACCAATCACAGTGCAGTATGCAAATGAACTCCACCTGACATTCTACAGTACAAAGGATGGACAAAGGACCTTCACTACAGTTTCACTGACAGTTTATAAATCTGTGTTTAATAGTGTATTGAATGGTTATGATGATGGGATTCTCTTCAGGCTCGGGAATATCTGATCTCCATTGATCCTGTGAATAAGACCATACTAGAGACCATTCAGAGCTCTTTATTTGTGCTCGCCCTGGACGATGCCAAGCCCTATTCCACCCCTGAAAACTACACACAGGTTGAGCACAATACATACGCTCTTGTATGAGGACAGTCATGAATGTCACTCAGATACTGTATTTGTATGATATTAAGTTTCTTTTTCAGCCATTTTTACAAAGATTTCTCTCTCTCTTTTGATAGTTGACCCACCTGGCATTGACTGGTGACCCCACGATCCGCTGGGGTGATAAATCTTACAATCTGATCTGCTTTTCTAATGGGACCTTTGCTTCTAACTGTGATGTAAATACAAACATTGATTATTGCAGCATTTTTAGAATTTGTGTATATTTTTACATACACTTCTGTTCAAAAGTTTGGGATCAATATGATTTAAAAAAGTAATAGATTTATTCAGAAAGGATGCAGTAAATTGATCAAAAGTGACTTTTTAAAGTTACATTGCATTTACATATTCTATGTCAAATAAATGCTTTTGAACTTTTAATATATCAAAGAATCATGAAAATATGTATCATGCGTTCCACAACAATATTAAGCAACTGTTTTCAGCATTGATAATAATAGAATTTTAATAATTAATCGATTTTTGGAGTACCGACTACTTAAACAGCTACTTTTTTTTCCGATTTAAAATTGTAATAAAATTTCACGATTCATACTGTATTTCTGTATTATATTATTCTGTGTTCTATTATTCTTACTGTATTTTGATTGAAATTAATGCAGCCTCTGAGATCATAAGAGACTTCTTTCAAAAAATGTTTTAAAAATCTTATCTTTGAATAATAATTATATCACACACACACACAGTGTTAAGTGAAATAAGGTGTAATTATGTTGCACTGTGTGCATTTATTCCAAATATGACATTATGTTGATGAATACAATTTTCTAGTCAGAATATTACCAGTAGTTATTGCAGTCCATGTCTATGTTAGTCATGATATAAATACCTAATTGAATAATAATCACATTTTAATGTCATTATTGTATATGTCTTTGTTTGTTTTAAAGCATGCGCCATATGATGCCATGGTTTTGGTATCTAATGGATATTACGTAGATCAAAAATTGAGGGCCTGTGGTGGAGTGTGGAAGGTAAGACTGCATTTATGTATATTTGTGTATGTCATTTTATATACGTGAATGTGCATGTTGAAATTATGATGTGACTCCCAGGGTTCAGAGGTTATGCGTGAGATGCCTGTCCCGGAGGAGCTGATATTCACTGTGGATGAGCGGGTGAGGAGAGACATAGCCCTGGCTAAAGAACAATACACCAAAAGTGTAAGTAACACAGTCTTTGTTATACAATCCCGTAATGCTTTAATACAAACAGACGTGGTTTTTAGTTTTAATCTCAAAGCATCTGTATCTACAGTCTCAGGACCTGCAGATTGTCAGCTATGCCTTCAGCTCATTTGGAAAAGCAGCCATTAAGAAGAGAAAGCTTCACCCTGACACTTTTGTACAGCTGGCTCTCCAGTTAGCGTACTACAGGCTACACGGAAAGTACGTGTGTCAGATAGCTTCCTAACTGAAAAATCAAAACACTTCAGCTCTTGCTAAGTCTGGCATCCTTCTCTCTGTCGTTCTCAGGTCTGGTAGTTGTTATGAGACTGCCACCACACGGCGTTTCTTTCATGGCCGTACAGAGACCATGAGGCCCTGCACTGTGGAGGCCCAGCACTGGTGCAGAAACATGTTGAACCCTACAGCCACTGTGAGTGCCTTATGTGTAATAAATAAAGGTTTAGTTCGGCCGAAAATTCAAATGCTGTCATCATTTACTCATCCTCCAAACCTGTATGACCCATCCTTTACCTTACGGTCAAAGTAAATTTAAATAAGTAAATTAAGTAAATAAGAGTATCATAAAGTTATGGCTTGTGCTCTATATTACAGTGGCGTGAAGGTGTCTGCAGCGTTGTGGCAAAGATTTTTAGCAAATAACGATTTAAATTTCCGTCTGGTGCTCATACAAAGCTGTCATATGGTCGTATGGTATCTTTGGAATATAGCTGACCTTTTTTATTGTTTTTTTCCCCCCTTTCTTTAATTGGAAAAGAGCAGCTTGGACATTGTGCTAAATTTTTCCTTTTGTATTTCATGGAGGAAAAATCATACAGTTTTGGGAGGACAAGGTAGAAATTTTATTTTTGGGTATGAACTGTATATATTGGTTTCCTCTGGAACATTTGCTAGTTATAATTAAATTAAAACAAGTTTCAGAATTCTAGGGTTGGGGCTAGGTTAGGGCTAAGTTTCAAGAGCTGAATCTGTTCATTGGGCGTTTTTATTTTCTTTTTTACTTTTTTTTTTACTTTTTACTGGCTAATATTTGAAAATATTTTTACTAAAAATTTCCACCCGAATAAATATTTCAGAACTTAAAATTAGGATACCATATATCCAGGTTTTCAGAGAGCATGGGAACACTGGTTCTTCAAAGAAAAAAAAAACAATTGAGCAGATGAATAAAATAAGAAATATCTTAAGTTTTAATTGTTTTAGTGCATCTTTAATTATTTTCTCTTATTTTAAATAGCTTTAAGTCATGGAAGTTTGCTGAGGCCCCTGGTTGAGAACCACTGTTCTTGACATTTGGTTTGCTTTGATGGCTTCTTTGTCTTTTTTACACAGACTGAAGAGAAAAGACAAGCTTTAAATGCAGCCTTCAGCAAACATAACAAACTGATGGCAGAGGCACAGGATGGAAGAGGTTTGTGTTTGTCAATGTAATAATATTTACATTGTGTAATGGATAATATGGCAGGGACAAATATTTGAATGATCTTTGCACAGGCTTTGACAGACACCTCCTGGGCTTATACCTGATTGCCAAGGAGGAGGGTCTTCCTGTGCCTGAACTCTACATGGATCCGCTCTATACTAAGAGGTCTGGCCCAACACTTTAATTCCCATGGTTCATTGCCAGTGTATTGTTTTGTGTGTATTGCTGTAAAGGCAGTTCACTGCAGCCCCTCTAGTGTCGCTCTGTATTTGCAGTGGAGGAGGGGGGAGTTTTGTGCTTTCCACTAGTCTGGTGGGCTACACCACTGTACTGGGAGCAGTTGCACCCATGGTGCCACACGGATATGGGGTTTTCTACCGCATTCGTGATGACAGGTTGGTTCATATCAGTTTATGCCATTTAAAAAAAAGGATACAAATATTTATATTTTTTATATTTTTGAAATATTATTTCACATGTTATCACATTTTATATATGCATTTTATATACTGTATTACAATATATTTTAGAATTCTATTCAAAAGTTTGGGGTAATATTAAAAACAATTAATACTTTTATTCAGTAAGGATGCATTCAATTAATAACAAAAAACTGTTAACAGTAGCAGTAAACAGTTTGAGTAAATACATCTATAATGTTACAAAACATTTCCATTTCAAATAAATGCTGCTCTTTTGAACTTTCTATCAAAAAAAAAAAAAACCTGAAAAAATTTATCATGGTTTCCACAAAAATATTAAGGAGCAAAAACAGTTTTCACCATTGATAATAAGAACCATTATTAATATTTGAGCACCAAATCAGCTGAAAATTCAGCTTTGCTATCACAGCAATAAATGACATTTTAAATCTAATTAATTAGAAAACAGTTAGTTTAAATGTTAATAATATTTCACAATATTACTGTATTTTTTATCAAATTAATTTAGCCTTGGTGAGCATAAAAGACTTTTAAAAATCTTAATTATTCTAAACGTTTGACCAGTAGTGTATTATAATTTCTTCTGGCATGTTAATTATAATGTATTGTTATATTGGTCTAATTTAATTAAATTCTAGATTTAATTTATTCTTTATTCTCAGAATTGTTGCGTCCTGCACCGCTTGGAAGTCCAACCCAGAGACAGATGCTGAAACCCTGTTTCAGAACCTCTGCACCTCTTTACATGACATCATGCACGTCACTACCCAGTCCCAGCTGTGAAGCAGAGCATTCTGGGAAGTAACCTCACTGCTTTAGTTATGCCATAGGACAGGAGCAAAAGGGCTGCTGTCTCAGACATGACCTTGCCTTTAGACAGATCTACCATGCTGTGAATTTACAACGGTTCATATACTCTCTTGTTCGGTCATATCCAGAATATATACATTAGATAGAGTCGAATTGTGAAGAAATGTGACATTTGTTTGAGAAATGACCAGACATTTTCAGAAAGAATCTGGATTTAGTACAGCAGGTGCTTTAAACTCTCACGTGCCTTCAGTTAGTCATCTCTGAATCACTTCAATCAGGAAATCCTCCTCTGAGGGGCTGCATGATTTTTAACCTACAGTTTTTGCTACATTAGCAGTATTGCTTCCTGTTAACTGTAGACCTGTGAAACTGTATAATGTCACAGGATGCTCATGCATCATAAGTCCACTAGAGAGAGACATTAAACAATGTGATTTTAGATGAACTTCATCAAGTGTGGAAGTTCATCTTGACCTGTTATTCACTTCTTGCACACATACACAATAGATATACTGTTAATGCACAAATCAATGCAACAGTGCAAGTATAATGCAGAAAGATAATTCCTCTTTATTTTCTTAATTTGAAAATGTTCTACTATCATGTGGCTTTTTCCAACTTGAAGGCTTATTGCACTAGAATCGTTTTGAACCAATAGGATATAAATGAATGTTTTTATATTGAAGATGTACATGCTTATGTAAAAACATTTTACTGTTTGTTAAGAAATGTAGGTTTATTTTGCACTGCTTTCCTAGATATTGGGAAACACTGAATAAATGTTCCTGAAATTTCAATTAGTTCAGATATTACAGGCTGCTTCCTTCATCATAGGACCTTAAATCTTTTCCAGCTGTTATTTTGAATGGCAAATTTTGTCATGCATGCATGTAGATTTGAATGTGAATTGCCCACAAATTGACCAAGAACACAAGTTTGCTTGTCGCCATTACCTGTAAAAGAAATTGTAAACATTGCCACTGAGTATTCATATGGTGTGAATAATCCATGTATTTGTGTAAGAATTGCATTTGTCCACTTGCTTTATCATTTATGGCCTCAAACATGCCTGATTGTTTTCGATTGTTGCAGTCTTGAGACTGGCGTCTCTGAAATGTGCGTTGATTGTAAATATATATTAAAGTGATTACAGCTCTCAAATCTAAATGCTTGTTTAAAGGTCCCATATTGTCAAAACTGACATTTCCTGGCTTTTTTCACGATTACTGAGGTCTAGGGGCTATTTAACTACCATATAAGTTTCAAAACAGTACGTCCACAGTAAAAAGCACACAGCCTGCTTAAAGTTCTAGCTATTTTTCACGAACCGTTGTGACTTCCGTAAAAAGTTGACGTCAGAACTACACAGTCACCGCCTTCAGTCACCACCCCCCGAGCACCGCCCACCGTCCCACTCTCCTTTTGCTAAACCCCCAGATAACATCGCGTCCATGCTATTGCTGAGCAAGGACAACACGGAAACATGTCGAAAAGGTTAACTTTAACCACGAAACCAGATCGGCCGACCTGTAACGTTACACTCTCACTCAAAGGATGGACGATCTGACAGGATTGTTACTATGAGGTGGATCACATCTAATGTGTATAGTAAAGACAAACTCACCGTGTCAATCTAGTCATGATGAAGATGTATATACATTTCAGTTTCAGCAGGCAACTATTTTTACAGCTACATTATTGTTCCAGCCACAATTAATCACAACAATGTATATACAATTACAAATGATTATATATAAATCGTCCGTTTGTTGTTTTATACACATGCACACAGACATTATTTCATACACGACATAGTCGTGAGATGCAAGAAACATAGACATATGGCAAGAAATCTGTAGACGCGCCCATAACAACAAAAGACAATACTTTATTGAAGCTTTTCTGATAAGAAGTGTGCACTGCAAACGCGAGCATTTTTGACGATCGTTTCTGTCCAGTCTGCTCGTTTTATCGCGTGTAACCACAGCTGTAGTCGGTTTTTTGTCTGGCAGTGGCAGCAGATATGCGATTAAATTTCTAATTTGAGGCTGTATTACATCGATTCTGGCACCTATCACAACAAGATGACCTTTTAAGCTCCTTATGTAGCCGAATCTGCGCTGGTTTGAATGGGCAGCCTCCGGTTTCCCCTTTGTTTTTATTTTTTATTTTTTTTATTTTTTATTAATGAAAATAGAACAAATAACAAACAGAGCATAGCATAAGACAGTCAGTGCTATACAAAGTGTGACATTAATTAGTAACGGGCACTGAAAATAATGTCATAATATTTTAAACATGTTAATGACTTTCTGTTTTTTAACAATTTCAGAGAAGATATAAAACAATCAAATTCCACTAAAAATACCTTAAATATTGGGGATGAATTTAAGCATTTTTGTTTATGTATATAAAATTTTGCCAGTAATATGAATAAATTAACAATGTATTCAAGACCTTTGTTAACATTGTTTTCATAGTACACAATAATATCCTTTAAAGAAAAACAGTATTATCCTTTACTAGATTAAAAATAAATTCTGCCAATTCCTTCCAAAAATTTTGGGTAATTTTACAATCAAAAAATAAATGTGATAACACCTCTTTCTCATTTTTACAAAAGGAGCATAAATCATCAATATCAGAGTATCTTGAAATTATTGATTTAACAGGGTAGATGGTATGCAAAATTTTAAAATGTATTTCTTTAGTTTTGTTATTGATACAATATTTAAAGGGGGTTAACCAAGCAGTCTTCCAATTAATATTATCAATAATAGAGTTCCAAAAGAATTTTCCTCTAGGTGTTTATTTTGTTTTTGGAAAACAGTACAAATATGTTTGTTATTGCATTTTTTATCAATCAGTTCAAGACCGTTTAAAATTAATTTTGGTTTTGTCATTATTGTAGAGTTATAGTAAATATGACTTTTAACAAGATGAACAAGAGTAGGAGGAATAGCTTTAATGACCGAATTAAATTCCTTAAAATGCACAGGGAAACTGTGGATTCGCATGAATTGTTCATAAGTTAAAAGATTCCCATAATTATCAAACATGATCCTTTTCCCCTCGATGTATGCATATGGACCACGAAATACAGCCTTTTTACCTTCCTCTCTAGCCTTCTTCACCCTCGGCCACAGTTTCTCTCTTGCCGCTTTGTCTTCAGGCGACAGCAACTCAGAGATGCGTAAAGCGTTGTCCAGTAAAAATCTGGAGTTTTTGGCTGCCCTCCAAATCTCATCACGGTAACGGCGCATCGAGAAGAGAATGACAATGGGTCGCTTAAGAATAGCATTTGGTGGTGTTGATTTACGACCAAGACGATGAGCTACGTCCACCACCCGATCAAGCTGGTCTTGAACATCTGGAGCAACCTTCGCAAGAGCATCGATAGTTATCCGTCTGACATTTTCACCATCAGCCTCATTCACGCCATGCAATTTGAGGGACCATCTTCGAGTGTAACGTTGAGCCTCTGCTATATTAGACTTCAAAGTCACGTTTTCAGCCTTTAGAGCTTGCATTTCTTTTTCCATCAGGGATAACCGTTCGTCGTGAGAGTTAACTTCGACGATGAGCTGTTGCACAGAAGTTGCTAAACTGTCCACCTTGGCCGAAGTGAGCTCCGTAGTTGTTGTGAGGAGAGGAGTGTTTCCTACTTCTCCTTTTGCTCATCCAAAATGTTTATTTCTTCAATACCATTAAGATGTAAGGGGTATCTTCATATTAAATAAAAGAAAAGAAAAGAAAAGCTGGGACGTAATTTCCAGCTGCAAACTCCACGTCTATCAAGGACAGAGAAAATAAAACTCCAGAAAGGTGTACAATATGGGACCTTTAATGCATACAGTTACTTTTGTGGAAATAATCAGTAATTTAGACTTCATTTCATAAGTGTCTCAGTGTCAAAGCACAGCTGTGAACTTTGTTTTACATTTGTATAAATGCAGCAAATCTTTAAACCAGTGTCTTGGTGAAATATTTTCATTTTATGGGAAGGCGAGTGAATTATTAAAATCTTTATCAGTATCTAGCTTGGCATATGGCATCCTTTCACTGTGACAGTCAACCAGCTGTGAATGTGATTTAGGTTTGTAAACATGACTAACTTGTAAATTTAATCGGCATGAAAGGAAAACTCAGCCAAGTTCTTTTTCTAAATGCATGTTGTTGATCTTATTGTGAATGAATGAAAGAATCAATGTTTTTTTCTTTTAAAATTATTTTCCAGATCTAAGGGTGAAATGGCAGACCTCTCTCATGATTTATGCTGGACTTTTCCAATCAGTTTGTCCGCGCTTTCTTGCAATCAACTGCAAGCTCACATTCAGATCTGCCTCCAATCAACTACTGATGAATAGAATAGGTCCTACATTTCAGAGGAAATGCACCATGCATTTCATTGCGTCTTTAAAATGTAATTTAAGTGCAAAAAATAATAACTACACATTTTGAATTTTAAAGTCTACGGTCTGACTTCAGTGTACTGTAGAATATAAAATAAAAAATGAGGCTAATGAAAAATGAAATCTTTATTCTAAACTTTTTTTTTTTTTTACAGTGTGTGATAAGAAAACAATGCCATAAGACAAAATAAACCAGCCTTATGTTAGTCTGATAAATATCAAGGCACCACACACAGAGAACACTATCATGTAGTCACTCATCATAATACAAACTCTTTGGTCATCTTGTCACCTGAAGAATAATAACTGTCTTCACTAACGAGAAAGCAAGGCAACATTTTTGGTATTAGGCACAGATGGACAAATTATTTATGTATATATAAATTACTGTACATTATTAAGTAAAGACAATCACATTTGAAATGTTTTGCCCTCTGCATGTACAAAGTGTGACCAGGAAATCAGAATATGGTAGTGCTTGGTAGAAGGGTTAATAGAAATACCTTTTTTTTGTCGTTTAATACAATTAAATCAGCAACAAGAAAGCACTGATTTGGATTAATGTTACATCTTAAAACTTTAAAAGGCACTGACAGTTACACAATGCTTAGTCAGACCTCTGCTCCGCTAACATTACACTTGGACACAAATGTCCACATCCTTATTATTTTCCCGGCTTCCTGTAGCAATGGCACCTAAAATTAAATACAGGCCCGCAAGCACAGGAGTGCATTTCTATGTCATTTTCTCTAGAATCTGCATGTGCAGCTGGCTGCTCTTGACCATCAGTGACTCATCTGAGAGGTGACGAGGGTGTAGTACGCCCCCTGCTGGCTGAGGAGCTGCTGATGTGTGCCCTGCTCCATCACCACCCCGTTTTGGACCACAGCTATACGGTCTGCGTTCTGGATGGTGGACAGCCGGTGGGCTATGATGATACAAGTGCGGCCCTCGCGTGCCTTATCCAGAGCATCCTGCACTATCTACTCACAGGACAAAGAGAAGAGAGACGAGGGAAGTTGAGTAAAATAAATACAGTATCTTCACTATTTTCTAGCAGGCGCTACTCTCAATTGTCTTGTAAATCCAGAAGCAGCTTGAATACTATCTGTATGAACAGGTAACCAAAGTCAATTCTTTTTCGCAAACTCATAGCTTTGAATTCTGGTTGAAACCATTGTGATAGATAATGATATGAGTTTGGCGATAATATATAACTGAGCTGTGTATGACAAGTGTATTCTGCTGTTGTGTGAACTGTGATCTTACCTTCTCACTCTCAGTGTCCAGAGCAGATGTGGCTTCATCTAGCAGCAAGAGTTTGGGGTTGCGGAGGATGGCCCTCGCTATAGCAATACGCTGCTTCTGCCCTCCTGACAGCTGTGTACCTTTATCACCTGCTTGTGTCTGGTATTGCTGCAACCACACCACAATATTATTTAGTAAAATTGTAGACAGTCATTCAATATATATATTTTTTTAGTTTTTTTGTTACAAGATTAGAACATTTATTGCTTATTTTATTGCTTTTTGTTTCTAATGTACACTACTGTTTTGGGTTGGTACTATTTTTAGGTTTTAAAAATAAGTCTCTTGGGGTCACCAAGGCTGCATTTATTTGATAAAAAAGGTAAAAACTTTAATAATTTGAAATGTTATTAGAATTTACAATAACAATTTCATATTTTAAAATATTGCATAATATATTTTAATATATGAATTTTCAGCAGCCATTTCTCCAGTCTTTAGTGTCACATGATCCTTCAGAAACCAATATGTTGTTTTCCTGTTCAAGAACATTTTTTTTGTTGTTGTTGAAAACAGTTGTGCTGCTTACTGTATTTTTCCAGGATTCTTTGATTAATAAAATGTTCAAAAGAACATTTACTGTATTTGAAATAGACATGTTTTGTTACATAAAAATATCTTTACTGTCACTTATGATCAATTTAATGTGTCCTTGCTGAATAAATGTATTTTTAAAAAAATATTTATCTTAAAAAAGTATTGAAAAAGATTCTTAGTTTTGACCCCTAACTTTTGAATGGGGTGTACATGAGGACGATGGTTGCACTGTACCTGTGGCAGCCCCTCTATAAAGGAATGTATGTTAGCAGCCTTAGCAGCCTCTTCGATCTCCTGCTGGCTGACTTTTCTGCTGTTGTCTCCGTATGCGATGTTCTCTGCCAGGCTGCAGTCAAACAGCACAGGCTCCTGGGAAACGATGCCAATTTGCAAGCGCAGCCAGTGGATGTTCAGTTGCTTTGCGTCATTGTCATCCAGCAACTGTTAATAAAGGGTAACTTTTACCAAAACTATGTTTTATTACTGGTATAATGCATCTCAATGCTTCTTTATTATACAATGCATATTTCTGTAACAGGTACAGTATCTCGCTTTTGGACCTAATGGCTAAATATTATTTTGCTATAATAAAGTTTTTTGTTGTCGTTTTTTTTTTTAAGTTTTTATAAATAAATAAAAAACTACATGTGACTAACTGTGAATGTGGTTTGATCAATTAGAAAAAAAAATCTTGTTTAGACTGTTAGATTGTTTAGCACTGTTCACTTGTGATCAGATCACATGAAACGGAGGTTAATAGCGTGTGAACAGGTCTGTGTTATGGTCTGAGTCATAAAGGTTAAGGACCTGAAGTATGCAGGTGAAAGAAAAGCATCCTTTGATGTGCATATCCGGATTTCCTTGTTTTTTGGCCTGCCTTAAGATACCTTATTATTGACCTTTGAGAAAGGTAATAAGATTGTGACTTCCATGGCTGTTGTGTACTGAATGACAGTTAAGTATGTGCGTGAATGACATCTTGCTGAGTTGGACGAGTGATTAGCGACTGAGACTATTTAGTCAATTAGATACCCGTGGGAAAAACATTAACATGTCAATAAAAGTTATTATATAATATATGCTAAAAAAGCTAAAAGATGTGGGCCCTATTTTAACGATCTAAGCGAATGGTCTAAAGCGCACGGCGCAGGTGCACTCAGGGCGTGTCCGAATCCACTTTTGCTAGTTTAACGACGGGAAAACGTTTTTTTGGGAGTAACGTGCAATAACCCAATCAGAGTCTCATCTCCCATCCCCTTTAAAAGCCAGTTGCACTCGCGCCATGGCGGGTTCGCTATTTACATGGCGGAATGTAATTTTTCATATTTAAAAATGTTTGTGTGCTGCTGCGCGTCCCTGTGTGTGTAATAAGCAAAGTGTACGTGCGTTGCCAACAATGCGCCTGAATACACCTCTTTTTTAGACCAGCATTTGCTATTTAAACAACGCGGCGCAGGACGGGAAAATGAGAACTGCGTCGGGCTGAAACTATCAAAAACACTTGCGCCGTGTGTATGATAGGGCCCGTGGTCTCTGAGTCACTTGTCTGTATGTGTGTTCTCCTACCACTTTGCCCTGCTGAGGGTCATAAAATCTCTCCAGTAATTGGATGGTGGTGCTCTTGCCACAGCCACTGCTGCCCACCAGAGCGAGAGTTTGCCCCTTCTTCACCCGGAGCCTGAGACCCTGCAGCACTGGTACATCCGGCCGGGACGGGTAGTTAAAACGCACATCTTCAAAACTCACATTCCCTTCAAATTTATCCTACACAGATCACAGGAAACGGTCACATCAGAGCACATTTGTGTATACTAGTGTCATCATGGCAATATATTTGTCTCTTGATGAACACATTGAATGGCACAGGATATTTATGGTGGGCAGAGTCCAGCTCTGCCTGAGTCTTATCAGATTAGGATAGAACAGAAGAAGTGGAAAATGATTAATTTCATGACATGCTTCTAAGAACTCTGAGATCTTGCCTAGAATTAAGACTCACTACAATTAGAAAGCTTTTTATCGCGTATTGGGCATACTGTGTATTCTGGTGTTCAAGTGCATATGTGAAAGGAATACCGGCTTGTCTCCATCCTCTGAGGCATTGTCAATGGCTGGGACTCTGTCAATGAGCATCAGGACATGAGAAGCAGCCATCTTGGCCTTGGCGTAGTTTGGAGTGAATGAGTTTGCCTCTCCAACAGCCATTGCTCCATACACCACTGCTGAGATCACACTGAGAGACACAAACAGATATATCACCCAGGGTTATTAACATTAACTAAAACTAAAACCATAAAAAGCACTGTCGTTACTTGACACATAAGAACATTAACTGAAAAAAAAAAAAAAAAAAAAATTTGTCTACATATGGACTAGTTTTTAGTTAAAAGTACATCACTTGCCATTTCTGTGGAATTTACGATTAACAAAGTAAATCGTACACTGAATATCCTTTCTCCAGATTTGATGATGAGTTACTACAAGACACATTCAGACGGTTTCTCCAGTACCTCAGCATGCAAATGTTATAGATATGCCTGCTTCATTTGACTGCATAATCCATCATATTAATCATGAAAACTTAGCTTTATGTTTGGACAATCATTCAACGGTCTCGTGTGAGGTTTTTTTAACTTTGCAGAGTTGTTTCAGGGCGTGTCCGAATCCACTTTTGCTAGTTTAACGACGGGAAAACGTTTTTTTGGGAGTAACGTGCAATAACCCAATCAGAGTCTCATCTCCCATCCCCTTTAAAAGCCAGTTGCACTCGCGCCATGGCGGGTTCGCTATTTACATGGCGGAATGTAATTTTTCATATTTAAAAATGTTTGTGTGCTGCTGCGCGTCCCTGTGTGTGTAATAAGCAAAGTGTACGTGCGTTGTGCACCTGCCTATAGGCGCATATTTCTAACGCGGTCTTTAAATAACAAAGAAAAAATATTGCGCCAGACTTTAGATCAGGTTTGAGTTGGTCTATGGCGCAGTCTATTTTCAGTTCCTCAAAATAGCAAAGCGCCAACAATGCGCCTGAACACACCTCTTTTTTAGACCAGCATACTGTATATATATACATACATAAACTAAAACTAATTAATAAAAATGAATAAAAAAAAAACACTAAAACAGTAATAAAAATAGAATTTACTGTATAACGCGGAATGTCACAGAATTTGTCAAATTTTGTTTGAAAAAATCAAAGCATGTCAGTACACAAATCAAATGGCGATATGCACTAGTGTCTGGGAATATTAAATTGTAAAAAGACTTGCATGTTCTGTGTGTCTCTGTGTGAATGAATGGTGCAGACTCGCAGTTATGTTTACTACACACATACTGAAGTGTGCGTGACGCTTGTGTTGTTTTCAGCCTCTGCCAACTCACTATATGAGAACATGAACATCGTCTCAATCATTTTACCATTTCATTTGAGAAGAACTATCATCATAATCATATATACACGCAGAAACTTAAAGGTCTTCACAGCTACACATTAAAATAAAAGTTCAGTTTAACTTGAAGAAATTGTGACAGAAATATATTCCTATTGTACAGTAGAATATACATCTTAATGTAATACTAATACTACTACTACTAATAATAATATAATTATTTTTAAAACTTGATTTTTTAAAGAAATAACCACACAATTTTCTTCCATGTTTTCTTTCCAGTAAACCTCCGTTGTGCAGCGCTTTATTTACCAAAAATTAAGGGTTTGTTTAATTTTAATTGGATTAAAAGATCATTTAAATTAATGTTATTATGCCTTCATTTGATTACCAGAGAAATGTAAATACACAACACAGAATGTCTGGGGAAAAAATCATAGGGCCCTATTACTGTAAAAAAAAAAAACAATAATAATAATGATAATAATAATAATAATAATAAATTAAGTTGTTTTATGAACTCAATTAATTGACATGCTTTTTGATTGAGTATTAAAATGTAATTAAACCATTAAAATGTAAAAACAGAATTTGGTAAATACAAAATGGAATTTGAGAAAAAATACATATCATAATAATAATACATAATAAACAACATATCATAGGGCCATAAAAATGTAATTTTTGTTAAATGTTTAATAAATTGTTGTTAAATTGTATACATTTAATAATTTAAATTCATGCTTTTTTGTGTCAATAACATGCTTTTTGATTACTCAAATTAAATTTAACAGTTAAAATGGAGTCTAGAAATACTAATTTGGGAAAAAAACAGCAAAAATAAAACAGACTTCATAGGGCCCTACTATTGTATCTAATCAATCTACTGACTATACAAGGCACTGTTTTGTGTTGGTTGTTATTAGGATGTTTAAATTAAATGTAATTATTTTCGCTATTGCTATTTTATTTTACTTGTTTTTCTCTGAAACTGCAAAGTTTTATTCATGGCAATAAAGCTTACTAAACTGAAATTGAATATATATTATAATACGATAGAATTATATTATATATAATATATATAATAGTATTGACTGAATGACAAAACTAATGTTTTCCCAATCGTTAATTCAGTGATTATCAGTCAGATTATATTGCATACACAATATCTATGTGTAGCCCATTTCATAATTTTTATTAGACTCTGGGACTATGGGTAAACACTGCTATTTAATTAGTTATTAAGAGAACAGAGTTTTAATTATCGCCGTTTAAAAAAGCCCACTTGTTAGATAACATGTATCCTCTTGAATCTTCTATCTGTAAATGTAATGAATCACCAGCCTTGTTTCTGTGTTGTCTAAGAGAATATCTGCATTCACTGCTCATCTGGATAGTTTATTTTGACTCACTTTTTCTTCTGTAATTATTAACTGATACAGCAGACTTTGTACCTCCCAATCCACTCCCACTTAACCCCTGCACTGTAGTGTGTTTTAGCTTTGTTTGTGTCTCTACTACTTGACCTCACTCACTACGGTTTCATTTTTACACACTTGAACTACCTGTGCTGTGACACACATTGTAGATGACACTGGATCATGTCAATACTATTGTGGAGGCTTTTTATCACATATTCCTTTGTCTGCTGTGAGAGAGTCTTATAACAGACATGTATTGAGTCACTTACAGAAAGACACCCTCGAAGGTCATCAACTTTTGTTCAATGAGCCAAGAGCCGAACTTGAAACAGCCAGCATAGGCAAAATAGATCATCGCTTGAGAGAAGGAGAAAGTCAGGCCGAAAACATGTGCTTTTTTCTTAGCGTTTCTAAGGAAATCAGACAAACATCAATTATCTTATCATCAATTATCAAGCTCATTTTGAATCCTAATAGATATATAATAGAATTATTATTAGTCGATTTAAACATACTTGTAGGGCACAACTAAGTTTTCTTCATACAGAGTCTCAAACTTGCTCTCCCTGGTCAATGAAACCACAGTACGGATATTCTCAATGGCTTCAGTTGCAATCTGAATGGGAAAAAAAAATTACATTGTGTACAAGGTAGTAATTTAAGACAAGTGATTTAATTTGTGCTGCATTAAAGCATAAGTATAAATGTTCACCTTCCCAGCTTGCTCAAGCTCTTTCTTGTCTTTTAGAGCATGTCCTGCCAGTAACTTCATCTGGATGGCTCCAGCCACAGCCATGACTGGCACAATGGAGAGAATGAGGAGGGTCAACTGCCAGCCGTACACAAATGAGATGATAATGGCGGTGCCCAAGTTGGCCACATTCTGTGCCAGTGTTGCCAATCTTACACCAGTTGCCTGTTGGAAATAAAGTCAGTGTGCCATTTGTGATGAGCTACTGTGTTAAAATGGTAAACAAAACATGCCATTTTCAACACACAACTTAATTTCTTAAATTTAAACAGTATTTAATCTGTACTACATTTGTAATACAAATATATAGTTTTTGACGTTAATAAAGCAGACTAAGCTGAAATCAAATTGATCTTAAAAATACAGTACATAGGAAATTGGGAGTCATAGTGCCATTAGTGATGAGCTACTTTGTTACTGTACATGGGTATCAATTTAGGAGCTTGGGACAACGTGTGGGACTATGTGTTACTCTCTGTGGTGGAATAGGAAATAAGACTTACACCCTGCACTTGAGCTGTATCTGCAGCCAGTCTGGTGGTCAGCGCACCCACACTGTTCTTAGTATTATCATACCAGCTCAGGTCCTAAAATACACACAGACAGGTGTCATACTACTCTCCATCAGCAGACATCCATAAAAAGCTTCTTTGGGGTAAATTTTGAGATGATTGGTTTATGGCAGTTATCGTCTCACCTGTCTCATCATAGCATTAAAGGCTTTAAACCTCAGTCGCATGGTCAGAATCTCACCAGCTTTTCCAAAACAGAAACCCTAAAAGAAATTCAAAACTGTGAAAAATACACCAAAAATGAGGCTTTTTTGACAAAGACATAACATTGTTTCTTAAAAGGGTTTTTAAAAATTGTCATGTGTTTTGACTAATACAATGTGTTTAATATGTTCTGACATTTATAATAGTATTTTTATTTGCTGAAGCACAAATTTTTTTTCTCCACAAAATCCATAAAAGGGCTTTAATAACTGATGGGGGGGGATCAAAGTTTGGGGTTGGTAAACATTTTTTAAATGTTTTTGAAAGTCTCTTGCTCACCAAGGCTGCATTTATTTGATCAAAAATACAGTAAAATAGTAATATGGTGAACTATTGTTACAATTTACAATAACTTTTGTTCTATTTTAATATATTTTTAAATGTTTTTTTATTCTAGTAGTGGCAAAGCTGAATTTCCAGCATCATTACTCCAGTCTTCAGTGTCACATGATCCTTCAGAAATCATTCTAATATGCTGGTTTGGTACTCAAGGTGCATTGCTTATTATCAATGTTGAAAACAGCTGTTTAGTATTTTTGTGGAAACTGATACTTTTCCAGTATTCTTTGGTGAACAGAAAGAAAAGAAAGAACAACATTTAAATTGAAATATACATCTTTTGTAATCTATTTATTTCAAAGTATATGTAATTTTATAATACATTTTGGAATTTGTTTTATCCTGTTTTTAGTACATTTAAATATATTTTCTTTTTTCTATTCATTTGAGTTCTATTGTAAGAGTTAAATGTAATCTTTTAGCATTTGTGAATTTTAGCAGGTTTAGTTTGACCAGGCAAATAATTGACAGATCTGTCTGCTACTCATTGGTGTTTACAAAGTGGTATTTCACAAGTCATCAGCTTTCAGATAAGAAAGATCATATGAACTTTTTATCACCACTCGATGTACAGGATGCACCTCACAAGTATGCTTATCAGAACAAAAATTTCCTTTGAAACACCTCACATGAACACCTTTAATCTATAAAACCATACTTCATCTCTGACTACACTTTTGAACTGAATGTGTATCAAGATGGTACCCAAGTAGTTTATTATCATATATAGTCAAGTTCTACAATTTTTATTTAGCATTCAAGGCAGTTTATATATTCTGTGTTTAAACATTGATGCTGTAACAAAAAACAAACCTGAAAGAACAAAGTGAAAAAGGACACAACCCCAATGCCAGCAAACAGCAGAGAGTAGAGCTCAGTCCTCTTTCGTACAAGATCCTGATCTATCTCAGCAAACACCTAGAGAAGAAGAAACGAGGAGACAGGAAAATAAATGTATGAGGAAAAATGTCTCAGTAATGCTGACTGTCAATAATGGTAATCATTATTAATATTTAATTTTCTCGTGCAACATACAGCAATGATTTTAGAGAAAATGACAGCAAATGCAGGCTGCATGCCTCCGTTTATGGTGGCACATAAAACTCCAACCACCATATATGGCCATTCCGGTTTATTCAGTTTCAGGACTGTCAGGAAGGAGACGTTTGGAGCTTTTTCCTACAAACAAAAGAGTGAAATTATTTTACATATTTTACATATTTGTTCTATCAAAATACCTTCTACAATCTTACCTCCTCTGTCTCTTCATCCTGCTGATCTTTTTCTGAGCCACTTCTTGATTTCTGTCTGAAGAGTGTGCGATCATTCAGAGAGCTGACTGAGGGACTCTTTTCATCCATAGTCATCTCCTCTTTGCCCTCCTCTGTGTCCTCTGTGCTCTTAAACATCTGGGATTTAAACAAGGAAACTCATTATAGACCACAGAATTCCTTTTCCCTGTGTTATCATGCAAAATTCATCAGAGCATGCAAAATAAATATTTGACTTAATAATCTTTCAGCAAAATATAACAACTTGCTTGCCTCTGAAACTTTTCTTTTCTGCTGCTAACCAAAGCAGGCAGGACCAATACCACTAGATTTAAAAGGTTAGTTCACCCAAAAATGAAAATTCTGTCATTAATTACTCACCCTCATGTCGTTTCAAACCCGTAAGACCTTCGTTCATCTTCGGAACACAAATTAAGATATTTTTGATGAAATCTGAGAGCTCTCTGACCATCCCATAGACAGCAACACAACTGAAATGTTCCCAGACCCAGCAAGGACATCGATAAAATAGTCCATGTGTCATCAGTGGATCAACTACAATTTTGCGAAGCTACGAGAATACTTTTTGTGCGCAAAGAAAATAAAAATAACGACTTTATTCAACAATTCGTCTCCTCCGCATCACCCTGGTGCCATTTTGGAGAATATCCGCTGGACGTAAACAGCGTATGCTATTCAATGTCAGCTGCGTCACGCCGGATATGTTGTTTTCATTCAAATCAAATTACAACAATATAGGAAACAGATCCGGCGTGACGCAGCTGAACCCCTGATGTCACATGGATTATTTTACAGATCTCCTTGCTACGTTTCTGGACTTGGGAACATTTCAGTTGCGTTGCTGTCTATGGAGGGTCAGACAGCTCTCAGATTCCATCAAAAATATCTTAATTTGTGTTCCGAAGATGAACGTAGGTCTTACGGGTTTGAAACGACATGAGGGTGAGTAATTAATGACAGAATTTTCATTTTTGGGTGAACTAACCCTTTAAATGATAACATGTTTCAGCTTCAAACCATCCAGTCAAATCCAGATGGATAAACTGCATTACATCTTTATAAAATGGGTTACATTGTGGAAGTTTAAAGAGCTGATCACAATGACAGTAATTCAACCATTTGAGATTGTCAAGTCCCTGTAGTTTTGGTTGCTACTTCACAGCAATATTTGACAAAGATTGTGTGAGCTTTACTATCTGCTCAATATCTTTGATATCTACTGTTACTCATGTTGCTTCAAACTGGCAACTCTTGTAGAACATGAATGACTTCTAGTTGCTACAAATCACTGACAGTCAATGTCCTTTAATGTAACGTTATGTCAAAGCCATTTCACAGGGCTATTTTCACCTTTAATGGACACGACAGGAAAATGAGAGAATGAAAACAATTAAGAGGGGAATAGGGCCAGGAAAAGTCCTTGATTGGGACTCAAACTCGAACTCCAGATGTCAGTGCACTACCCACAAGACAATAGGCTCTGACGACCTTTCATGTTTTTAACAGCCATGTGCCACAGTTGCATACAGAGCTCATGTGTGTGTGTGTGCACGTATTGCACTGTGGGTTTCTAACCTGCATAGTAACAAGAGAGTGGTAGATTCCTTTTCTCTCCATCAGTTCGTCATGTGTGCCCAGTTCTACAATTTCACCATTCTGGAATCCAGCAATGACATCAGCATTTCGAATAGTAGACAGCCGGTGAGCCACTATAATGGTAGTTCTGCCCAGCCTGACCTATACAGATGTATAAAAAATGTATATACACACACACACACACAATATTTCCAGTGTTTTTCCAGACCGCAATTTTTTGTTACCTTATCTAACGCTGCTTGCACAATAGTCTCACTCTCTGCATCCAGAGCAGACGTAGCCTCATCAAGAAGTAGGATTTTTGGGTTGCGCACAAGCGCTCTTGCAATAGCAATACGCTGCTTTTGTCCACCACTCATCTGGGTGCCCCTCTCTCCAACTAGAGTCTCAAATTTCTGAAAATTACCGGAGATATTGGTCAGAGCCTACCTGATCAATCTTTTTGATCAAATTACCTTAAAAGTAAAATTATGTAAAATGATATACATCTGGGAGCTTCACGATGAAGTCGTAGGCATTAGCTTCACGTGCGGCCTGCTCGATCTCCTCCTGGGTGACATCTTGGCGGCCATAGCGGATGTTTTCTGAGATAGTTGTGGCAAACAGCACCGGCTCCTGGCTGACTACGCCAATCAGTTCTCTCAGACCTCGCACGTTCAGAGAGCGAATATCATGGCCATCTATAGTCACCTGAGGGGTTAGAGGAAAAGAAAATTGAAAGTTGGGATAAAGAACAGGAAGGTCAAGGAGATTGTATCTCTCAGCCTCTCTTTGTACTTACCGTTCCTTCCAGTGGGTCATAGAAGCGTTGTAGGAGCTGGATTGTTGTGCTTTTTCCACACCCACTGCTCCCCACCAAAGCAATGGTCTGTCCACTTATGACTTTAAGATTCATGCCATTCAGAACCTACAAGCCAAAACAGAGCCATAGCTGGAGTCATTTCATTCTGTAAAGTTATTTGGTTCAAATGGTTTTTAATTAATCTTTTGATGGTCCTACTTTCACATCCTGTCGTGAGGGGTATGTGAAGTGAATGTTTTTGAACTCTATGTTTCCTTTTACAACATCAAGTTTGTAGCCTTCCTCAGAGAAACTGTTGATTTTGGGTTCCTGTTGGTGAAAAAAAGGATTATGAGAGAAATGTATTATTTTAAATACAAATTCCATTCCAGTAAGGGACAGAGGTAAGTTCATAATCAAACCTCATTCAGACTAATAGACGTCAATATCACACTAATTGCTCTACACCAGAGAAAAATGGTTCCCTGTGGTCTTCTATTCATTGGATCTCAGTAGGGAAGCACCTCTGATCCTGAGCCCAGACCATTTTTCATGGTGCTAAAACAATGAGGGGAAGTTATGCAACTTGGCTCTGGATTATTTTTGCACACCTTTTTGTCCCTGGATTTTATCTCAAAGCCGCTGTCTGCTCACTGTGTGTGTGATGTCTGTTTAAACTTGAACATCTAAATAAAGACAAAGTTTAGTCCTGTGTGTGTGTGTGTGTTTTAATTGTTCAGGCTTGCCCTTCTTGGAACACCGAACAGAAGTTACAAATCAAACAGTTTTGCTGTCTGCTATGTTTAAATGTTCAAAAAATTAAAGCAATATGAGCTGCACTTTCTGAAGGAGGAAGGAAATATAGATTTATTGAACTTTCGCATGTGTATGATTGGCTAAATAATCTGTACTGTACAGTACAGCTGAAAGGATGTAAAAATAACCAGAACATATCTGGAGCTATAATTCAACAAAGTCAGAAAACAATGCAATATTCTTCAAAAGTCAGGCTTCCCAGCCTTATTTGATTAATGGATTTCCTTGACTTCTCCATGACTTTTCCAGTCATTCATGTATTTTTAAAATCATTTCAGAAAGAGTGCAGCATTCACAAAATAAAAATAAAAGTTACGTTTTTAAATTGTAATAATATTTCATAACATTTCAGTTTTTACTGTATTTTTGATCAAATGAATGCAACCTTGGTGAGCATTACGAGACCACTTAAAAAAAAAAAAAAAAAAAGTCTTAGTGACCCCAGACCTTCGAATGGTAGCATATGTATAAAAGTGGTAAAGTATTAGGCTTCAGATTTCAATGTTGCTCAATAGTAGATTCAGTTTTTTGAGTCTCCATGCAGAGCATAGCCAAAGACAAAGACATATTCAATCATTATAAATTTCCATGACTTTTCTGGTCCTGGAAATCACAATTCTCTTAATATTTACAGTTTTTTCATGACCACGGGGACATGATTACACTCATACCATCTTTTTCACCCTTTAACTGTCAATCCCATTTTTGAACATAGACGTGAAAGTGCACTATCCAAATTTGAATTGTTATAATTAATTTATTGATGTACCATTTCCACAGTAATGCAATGTCCGATTTTAAAATGGTTTTCACAGGATGAATTTCGAGGTTTTAAGCTATCAATTGATATATAATTTATGATGATTTCTAAAGCGTGATAGGAAAAAAGGCAATGAAAAAATACTTTTTGTGACAAAGGTCAGAACTCCTGTTATGATGTAGATTTTTGAGGTGCACTCTTGTCATAAATTAATCTATTAGCGTTCCTATATAATTTGTAACAAAACAACAGTGGTAAAATATCTATTTAGAAGTCTTAGACATTTCCAACGATATATAGTTTGTCATGGTTAGATTAGGATTTATTTGTAATATAGTGAAGTAAACTTAGGTGTCCCTCTGAGGGGATGGGTAACAGTTAAGAGGTTAACTAGTTATATTCTTGGCTTGCAGCCTTTTAAAAGACATGCATATATTGTGTTGTGACAATTATTGTAGGAAAACTCCATCTGAATCTGAATAAAAGATACGATACCAAAAAAAAAAAATCACAGTGCTATTTTTAGAAAAGGGGAAGTGTTTAGTTTGTTTAGATGGGACGAATGGTCAGAGTCAGATTTTACGGTTTTAAGGCATTTTTAACTTTTTAATTGAGGGAATAAAATACTAAAATCTTGTCTAGCATCCAGGTAGCAATTACATTATGGATCTTCTTCTGCATTGGGGACAGTTGTTTTTTTCTTCCAACAATTATGTAACATAATATCAAAGCATTAATGATTAGCTAACAATGAGTTCACTCACATGATCAATGATGTGGAAAACTTTGTGGGCGGCCCCTCTTGCACTAGAGAAGGACTGGATGTTAGGAGACGTTTGACCTATGCCGAAAGCTCCAATTAGGACTGAAAAGAAAACCTAAAATAGAGGAACAGAAAATGCACTCGTGAGGCAATCTCATGCTTATTTATCAGTCTGCTTTAAGTTCCCATGAAGAAAACATGACCACTTGCTATTTATTATGTAATCATTTTGGGGGATTTCAAATCCTACAATATTTAAAGCATGACCAATGTGACTCTGGGTTTCAGAAGACCAGAGTTTTGTGAAGTTTTGTAATAACGCTGCTGTGACTCACAGTTAAAAGTATGCCGACATCATATTCTTCAGCCAGGATAAGAGTGCTACCATACCAAAAGGCCAGTGCATAGGACATATAGATCATGAAGAATGTGAAGCCCATAGCAATGTTCACAGTGATGGCCTTCCTTATGCCAACGTTCTTGGCATCCTCTAAGTTTTTGTGATACCTTTGAAAAACAGAAAAAAAAAGTAATTTATTATCCTTGATGCAAAAAATATGACGATCAAACTGATTCCACACCCTCTTCCCCAAGTTTCTCCTATTCACATTATGGGACAGCAAATAGACAGAAACTTTCAAGACCAGACCATAATGTTCTAAAACCGAGTTGTCTCCTTCGTAGTTGTCTAGTCTTTATGGTTCTAAGATGGTTTGGGAAGTGAACTGGTTTAGGTTTAGGTCATAGAAAGGTCAGGTGGTTTATCACTCTGTGTCATGTACCACAAAACGTGTATGTCATCATCTGACTTCTGCTAAGAAACAGTGCTGACGTTCTTTGAGAAACAGGATGACTTTCAAACACACCTCAGTATCTCTTTCTTCTGTCCACCAAAGGCAAAGACCGTTCTGATGGATGACAGCACTTCCTCAGCCACTGCTCCAGCCTTGGCGTAGGCCGTCTGTTCCCTCGATGTGAATGATGTCATCACCTAATGAGGTAGGGCTGTTTTTAGTCCAATAACTGTTTTTGAAGGAAATCTCCTATGCTCACCAAGACTGCATTTATTTAATCAAAAATACAGAAAAAATCAATTTAACAATTTTAATTTTACAAAGATGGCAAAGCTGAATTTTCAGCAGCCATTAGTGTCACATGATCCTACAGTAATCATTGTAATAAGTATTATCAATGTTGAAAACAGTCCTGCTGCCTAATATTTTTGTGGAAACTGTGATATTTTTTTCAGGATTTCTTTGATGAATAGAATGTTCCAAAGAACAGCATTTATTTAAAATAGAAATACTTTATGATATTATAAATGTCTTTACTGTCACTTCTGATCAATTTAATGCATCCTTGCAGAATACTTTTTTTTTTTTATCTTACTGATGCCAAACTTACAGCTATAATATCTCTGTATTTGTCCTTGTTGACCATTTACGTTATTTTATTCTATTTTACAGCTAGGTAGAAATGTGTACAGTAATAAAGCCACAATAATAAACTAAAATAGGGCTGTTGAGGGGCACTATGAGAGTCAGGAGCTTACTATAGATGTAAAAACATTAAAACGCTCTCTCTTCATATTCCTTTTTATCCCACCTTTGCGATGATAGCAGCTGAGATCCCGAGTAAAGGACTAACAGCGAGAATGACGAGGGTCAGCTTCCAGCCTTTGACAAAACCAATGATGATACCAGTTAGAAAGGTGGTCAGATTCTGAAGTAGCATGCCAAGCTTATCCCCAATGCCTTCATTTATTTTGTAGACATCACTGCAGAGACAAAAAAAGAGTGTGATGTAGGTGTGTGTCACTGTGTGCATAATATATAGATAAATTACTCTTATTGCATGTCATACTCTGTGAGGCGTGTGTTGAGCTGTCCTGTCTCATTGACATCAAACCAGCCGATCTCCTGTTTCATGATTGAGTGAAAGAATCTCTTTCTAAGTTTCTTCACCTGACGTCCTGCGGCAAGAGTCCAAAAGGCCACCTGCATATATGCCGCAAACAAAACTACAAATCCCATGATGCTGTAGTATATAGCATGCCTGAGAAGGAGAAACAAGACTATCATACACTAAGAAAGATTTTTAAATTACATTAAAACATGAAAGAAAATGGCAGTGTTCCGATGCAAAGCACAGTGGTCTTACCTTGTCATCTGCTCTCCTAAAGACTCATTACTGGGCTGTGGGAAGGTGAAGTCTAGAGATAAAAAGACCATATGTTATTGTTAGTTTTGAGAAAACCTCACAGATTTCCCTGTGAAACAATAGTAGATTAATGAGGGATACTAATTTTACACTCACTGGGTGGAAGGGTGATGTTCTTTATATTCTCTGCTATTGTATCATCCACAAAGCTGTTCGTCATGTCTCCAAATACAATAACCATGAGAGGAAGTACTGTCCCATTAGCTATGGACATGACTGTGCCAAGCAGCATCAGAAAAATGTCGACACCATCTGCATAGCGGAACTGACACACGGACACACTTCTTTGAGAATAAGTTAGTCTTAAAGCATTTTTTATATCTATTTTTACTGATATTGATATTTTTATTGACTCTTAAAAATGAAATAAACAGCAGTGTGATCAAGCTCAGAAAGACAATACCATGATGTGAGCATTTAAGGATACATAGTAAAACCTGCAATCAATGCCAAGATTGTTCAAGGGATTTAGTCTTAAAGCATTTTAGCGAAAAGAATCCATGAAATCTCAATCAACAAAATTACTTCTTCACCACATCCATTTTTAATTTAGGCTTATTTTAATCCATTGGTTACAGCATTGCTGGAGAATTTAAAAAATATTTTAAATAAAAAGTATTTTTTCATTTAAAATGTTTTAGTACATACAACTTTATGGCTGTGAAGTTATTATTAATTTCACAAATCATAAATGATAACAGTACTACAAATACTAATAATATATTTAATATTTCACTCACTATTTCAAATGTTCCCACCATCTCCACCTTTTCATTCTCCTCTTCCTTGCCATTTTTCTCACTGCTGGAAATAAATTCACAATTAATTTTGAAAAATGAAAAAGTAAACAAAAAATCAATAATTAAGCAAATAAATAAATTATCTAAAATAATAATAAAATAAATGTAAATATGTTTAATCATTTACAGTTACATCGTTATCCTTGTTGACTATAAAACAAATGATCTAAATATTTCGTGACATGAATATATTATCCCAGGACATGAACCATAAACCATAATTACAGATCAAACAAATGTATTTGTAAGAACAAATAGCTCTTAAAACATCAATGTAACCTGGCTTGCTTTATAAAAGTAAAGTCATTTACCTTACATCTCCATTCTCCCCTTTTTTGCCATTTGATAAATTCAGTTTGTCCTTCTTGCCCATGTTTGCTGTTTATCTTCGATGCTGATAGTCTGGTAGTAGGTGTTAATCTGGAGTTAATGGTCTTGATGGGGCAGGTGGTTTTGTGCTGTGTTATATAAGAATGCAATATAACACACCGTACAATCACAGGCACCAAAAACCGTGTGACATTTTGAGTTTACAGAATAAATACTGATCTAACCTGCTAGCATACACAGAGTATTCCGTCCTAAACAATATCTACCACGTTAACATGTCGCTTAAATTATAACGTCAAGGTGCTTCAAGGTGTTCAGAGTACTAAAATGATCAAATTCGTCGGTTCCACATTGAAATATGTGCGCTTTTAATAAACGTTCAAAGTCGGAGAGGGTTGACGAACTTGGCAGTTTGGAGCGAATCCTGTAGCTTTAAATACTGCCGCAATCAATAACGTTTACCGACCCGACCCTTAAAGACGTGGTATCAGAATTTCCGTTCAAAAACCATTGTTAAAATCATAAATTAATTTGGAATCTCATTCACATAGTAAACGTTATTCACAGGGGAAGCTTTTAAATTTAGTCATTTCGTTGAATATTTTCTATGACAGTGGCGACACCACAGGTAAAATATAGTTTAAAATCACTAAAGTGACTATTGTTTTGTCCGAAAATGACGGCTAAATTTGTGGATATGAGGAGTTTATTGAAAGATACATACTGCTCAGATGCTTTCGTCCCGCCCTGCTGTCCAAGCACACAGTGACTGCTGCGCCGCGAGAGCGCAGAGGATCTTCTGCCAGAGCGCGATCATACAACCTTGACTTTACTGCTGCTTACATCATTTACAACGTCCATGTCTCATGGATGCCCTCCCATAATCTGCTTTTGGCCACTTTAATTATTGAAAGGCTTTTAAAATGGATGTCTGAGATTATGTTTACCCAATTTGGACATGGCACATTCCACAAATACGGTTATTTTTATTCTTCTTAAATATTAGAAGCACATTTGTTGTTGTGAGATATATTTGTTTTATAAACTATTATAAAAAAATAACCTAGCTAGTTTTAAACACGTCTGTACTGTAACCCCCCTCCTCAAATGGGGATTTTGGCCTGTCCTAAATCAGAGGTCTTGATCTTCTCGATCATGCAATGACAATTAAAAATCATAATGTCATTACTTTCACATGATCTAACTAATATCTAATACATTATATTATCTACTTAAAAATGTAATTACATTTTTAATCACCAAAAATGAACATATTTAAATATAGCCTCCAAAACCTTGTTACAGTGCCACATTATTTTACACATCACACATGTAATTTAATTTTATTTATGAAGTTATTTACTTTGTTCTAAAATTTAGTAAGTTAATAATTAAAGTAATTTCACCTTCCTTCACTAAACATCTGTTGAGCAAGAAGTTGTTTTATTTTGTTTATTTTTTATTTAAAACTGTCTGTTTTAAATGTCTTATAAGAATAGTGGATTTAGAAGGATGACTTTCTAGATTGGTCATGGGTTTATGGTTAAGTCACTCAAGTCACTGAAAACAGGAAACAGACAAACTAAAACCTGTTTTGTGTGGTTAGAGAAACCTGACTGAAAAAGTCTGAGTAGCAATTTCAAATTCCTCTCTTAGTCAAAGATGAGAAACTGGGTCTGGTTAGCTCAGAATGTAACATCCTATACCGGTTAATAGACTGCTAACAAATTTTTTATTTTTTTTCAGTGCAAGACAAAAAGCACAGAATGTATTCTGTTAGCACTTTTCTGATCACTTATACATGGTTTCTGCAGGTTTTTTGAAGGGAAATTGAAGACTTCTTTAAAGAACTTTTTAAGACTATTAATAAATTAAAGCGAACACAACTTGTCAATATGTTCTCTAAATGTCTAGGAAGCACACAATGAGTTGTATTAGCAACACTTAAAGGGGTCATATGATGCGATTTCAAGTTTTCCTTTCTCTTTGGAGTGTTACAAGCTCTTGGTGCCTAAAGTAGACCTGTAAAGTTGCAAAGACTAAAGTCTCAAATCCAAAGAGATATTCTTTATAAAAGTTAAGAGTCAACCACGCCTACCTAAAACGGCTCGTTC